>NC_088646.1:15112104-15308422 GCF_964019385.1 Sycon ciliatum
CACACACTGCACTTATCCAGTCTTCCTTATACATTGTAACCACAGGACTGTACAAGTACACAGGTCTTGCTCTGGACTCTGGTGATCACTTGGCACTGCTTGTTTGCATGAACAATGTCACATGATATGAACCTCTGCCAGTACTACACTGGATAGAGCAGGTGCCGGCAGTTGCACACTCTCGGCAGCGCAGTAGTACTTTGAAGAAGTAATCGTTTTTTTTTACCCCGCCAGTCTGCATGTACACCAGCACGCGCCTGACACACGCTGAAACATACAGTATTTTGGAATTTCCATTTGGACGTCCCAAAAGCCAGCAAAGATACGCGCATGAGCGTGTGGTTTCACACGTGCGCACCAGTGCCGGGTCCTCCGGGTCAGCAACCTGAATGATTGGGGGTACTTAGACCCATTTGGTTTGAAATTCTAGAGCAGACACTGCACACGCCAGTTTAGTTTTGAACACAGCTTTACTGGAACGAGTTACTCACTCAGTTGGTGGTGCCTGATAGGACCAGGCAACGTCCCAGCCTATCAGAATGAAGGCCACCATACTGAGAGAGCCCAACACTACAACTACATGTACCAGCAAAAGTAGCTCCACCGCCAGTACAAAGTCATTGGAACACTCCAGTTGATCTTGTGTTGAAGATGGATGCCCGCAGCGCTGCACATTATCACCATTGTACTTGTTCTCGCCGGGAAGAGCTGGCGTCGGACAAGCGGGGGATTGGGAGGATGGTGCTTGCACGCTCTTGTTTAGTAGATGACCAGGTGCTGTTAGTGCGTAGAACGAGATCGCTACGCCCACTAGACCGGCTACGCTTAGTAGAAGAAGCAAACTGAGCAGTATTCTTCTTGATGGTTTCGATGGCGGGTCTTCACAGCCCTTTTTCTTTAGCTCCATGCTGGCAATACTGAACTAATTACTTCCTCTCAGTACAAAGCAAGGCAAGGCAAACACGGAAGACATTCTTTCCACCTGTACCTGCACCTGTGCTCCGCACGGAGCTTAGCCACCGGTTCTCGGCGCTGCTCGAGGTAATTGATCTAGCTCCCCTGCAGGTGGGCTCAGTGACTGCAACAAAATCACTTGCGCCAGGCGTGGTGCACGTCAGATTCCGGCAATGGCGTGTAAGGAAAATATTTCCGCAATCCAGCACTCCTTGTCTCTGCCGTCTTCTTCTTCTCGCCCGGCCGGCTAGCGGCTATCAAAGTATCATGGACATGGGACCTCCTCTAACCAAACAGCACCCGGACTGACACCGCAGATTTACTTTTCTAGATCGCGAGCTAGTGCACCCAACACAACCATTGGACGTACTTTCCTCAAGTGTCCTGCGAGAAAGTTTCGATTTGTTTTATTTGCGCACCTACTAGTACTAATACTAATAGGCTAGTACTAGTAGATCTACCTACACAATCATAATTATTTTATTGACATTATCCTGATCTGACAGAAAGTGAGTAGATCTACAACTACTAGTCCTTCAGTACTAGTAAGTAGTAGTATGACTTCTGATCACCCATGACATCAGCGCTAGCAAACTCCGGGCTCCACCGTACCATCCAGTGAGTGGTGTCCGGGACTGTCCCGATTCTGCCAACAAGCATGCACAGTTTGCACCAGGGAGTAGTACAATACCGGGAGGTGACACGGGCACACATCCGGGATTACGAGCTTTGCCTCACAAAAAAAATACAAACCGCGCGAAAATTCAAATTTTTGCTCTTTTGACAGCGCTGAGAAACCTTCAAATAGTGACGAGAAGACCAGACGTATCCCTTCGTGACAAGCTGCCACTTATTCTTTTCAGCTCGAGCCTTTTTTGGGAGCTACTCTGGTACATCGTCCACACTGCTGCCAAGTCTCCACTTCCCAAAATGGATGGAAGTGACGAATATGGAGGACGCTATCCTAGGTAAGTAACGTGATGGAATTTTCTCATCTTGACATGGTGTAACACGAACCTGAATTTCTCATTTGGACCCACTCGGACACCTCACCAAGTTGGGATATTTCGAAACTATACCTATTTGTCTACCATTCTACTTCATCTCAACGTGTTAGCTTATGTAACTCTTTGGAAAACTCATTCCGAAAATTTTGAAACTTATTTATTTGTATAGACTTGAACATAATGTTCAAGATCACTTGTTTTCAGCACTGAATGAGGCCAGGCCTGCTTGCTTTGTTGCTTTTTTAACCCCCAGAACCCGTGGACAGAAGAGGAAGAGCGACGACTTGGGTGCGGCTGCGAAGTCCGCCTGCCCAACGCCAATTGCTCCTCACCCAAAAAGTAAACAAATTATATAGCAGGAGTGGTTTCAAGTGGTTTCAATGCATTGTGTTTTTGGGATGTTGGTGTGTACTTATGCAGTCCTAGCGTGTTGAGCAATAGCAAAGCACTGCAACTATGCACCACCCCCCGTGGTACTTCACAACCGAGTTAGCCGCTTGATCCATGGTGCGGCGAGCAACCTCCATGTGCATAGGGTTGCTCGGAGCTGTGGCTGCTGACGCAGGCTTCCTATTCATAGTGAAATCAAGAAGAAGGGCAAATAGTGCACCGGACACTCTGACACCTGTACAAAACACCAATCCACGCACACACACACACACACACAAACACGCACTGTCTATGAAAAAAAACACTTCAAAGTACAATTTGGTACAATAAATCTCTACAGCGCAATAGGAACAGAAAATGACCAGTATGATGATGACATTACCTGTACTTGCAGAACTGGTGTCTAGCTCTTGGAAAATGGTTGACGAATTGCGAAGTAAATCAGTCCACACATTTGAGACATTCGTGCACTCTCCTCTCCTTAATTTTCCTAAGGCCTTGTTCTTGAAAAACAACGTCTGCTGCTGCTCACAATTTATTATTGCCTGCCGAAAGTGAACTATGAACAGCTCCACGTTTGCAGGGTGCTTGTCCAGTGACCAGAGTTGCTGAGCTACTGCCACCTCATGTTGGCAGTAGCGTTGCATGTCCGAGTCCTTGCACAGATCTGGTGAGATGTAACCCAAAGAGAAATGAAAATGTGAATGACTGAAAGTCAACAAACTATACTCTGTTGAAGACACACTCTTACCTGCTGCCCATGTCAAAATACTGGACACACTGAAGGTATCCGGCTGAGGTACAATGGCTACTTGGCATACCTCGTCTGATTCCTCCTCGTCACTAGGAAAAACTAAAACATTTGTTGTCTCCATTGCACAGACTAACTTCTTGGACAGGTTCTGGAAAACAAGAATGACTATGGTGATGTTGTGGCACCAAAACCTTTTGTCACTGGCAAATATACACCCACACACCTACACACACCCTTGTGTACTTGTACACCACACACGCACGCGCGCATACATACAACTATTCGTCTGTATCCTTTTGTGTTTGACATGATTCCACGGTGCCATGAAAGTAACATTGGTGCCATAAAAGTAACATTGGTTATAATCAAGAAGTAATGGTATTGTACGATTCTGATTGCGTATGCTCTTGGTGGCCATATATATCAGGAAGTAGTACAATACCGGTATTGTACTACTCCCTGATATATACTATAGTTCATCGTCACGCAGCTCCCCACAAAGTACAAATTGTAGTAAAAGCAATTACGTACTAATACGTATAGTAATATGCAGACACATACAACTAGTAGTCACACAAAGTATCTATAATAAGCACACGTACTAGGAATAGTACGTAAGCAGGCTATCTTTATCCTTTTACGCTTGGTCTGATTACCTGCATACACGACTTACACGGCACGGTCTTCCACGGCATGGTCACTTGCACCAGTAACATTGTACATAATTCCACACTGCCTTTATCATCAACACCAGTTCCTGTTAACGCGTAACATCTCAGGCTTTGTAGCAGGGAGTAGCACAGTGCCATTGTACCATTGTGCTACTCCCTGCTTGACACAGACTTGCGTCATAGTGACATTTGCGAATAGCTGCCCCTGCAGTATAAAATTTATTTTATTTTGTGTTTCTCTCTGACGACTATAGCATCTGGATTCGGAATAGCCTTACTATCTTGAGACGGGTCAGCCATACCTGAAACATGTTGTTCATTGTGACTAAAACTTGAGTCAACATTATCTATTCCCCTAGAAACGACGTGAATAACTAAATGTAATACAAATTAAATTAGGAAGAAAATTTCACTCTTACAAGCCGCCCACGTAAATACTGGACACACTGAAGGTACCCGTGCGAAGGCCAGCTGCTACTTGATATCCTTCGTAGGATTCATCCTCATCACTCAGCAAAGACTGATGGATTCGTTCCCTACATCGTCAAAACAAACTTCAAAAAGTACTGCTCGAAAACTTCTTGACAGCATTCTGCCACTCTCTTCAAGTCGTTCTATGATTTTTTTTGAAAAATGCTACGAAATGCTACGATAAATGGTACGCGAAGTACGATATTTCGTGACGTTTCCCGGGACACAGCGCGCGAAGTACGATATTTCGTGACGTTTCCCGGGACACAGCGCTCCACAGAAAAGTGACCTGAGGCAAAGCTCGCCCGCCTGAATGTGTGGCCGTGTCACCTCCCGGTATTGTACTACTCCCTGGTTTGCACACTCGGGAGAATGAAGTATTTTAGTTGAAGACACCACTGCACAGCTGCACTTACTAGTATGCCCGAGTATTATTATGGTTGATAAAAGAATAATTATGGTGGTAAAGACACACCTGGCAATATGGCGGTAAACACACGCCTGCCCACACACGCTCTCTAGCTAGTACTAGTAGTAGCTGCAAGTTAGTTCTGGCACACAGAGCTCTCCTTCTCACCACCACCACCAGCAGTTCGCGCAAGCGCCTCGTCGATGCAGGGTTGGCGGTATCCGACATAGCAGGCTGTCGTCAGATACCGCCAACCAGGGAGTCGTAAAAGCCCGGGAGAGGACACGGGATGCGCGCACGCGGACGATGTTTGCCTCGGCCAGAAAGTGAAGCACGCTAGGCCGGCGCGGCCGGATCTGCTCGATCCACGGCGCTGTGCTCGTTTTCAGGGCAGGGAGTCCTAAAATACCAATATTTTACGACTCGTTGTTGACACCATTATCCGAAACTGGTGGCGAAGGAAGCATAAACATGATTTGTCAGACTCAGTACACATGGTACGGGGGTGGGGAGTTGACAGTGTGTGTGTGTGTGTGGGGGGGGGGGGGGGGCGTGTGTATGTGCACATGTGCTTGTACTTTTGTGTGTGCTTGCACAGTGTTTGTGTGTGTGTGTGTGTGTGCGCGCATTTTTGTGCACAATTCCGTTATGAAAAACAAATGATAGGTTTACCTTTTGTACACTCGCCAAGACTTCGGTTAGATTCACTGAGAACCTTTCTGGCCAACCTGGAGGCTGAGCCTTCCGTTTCCTAAACGGCTAAAGTCACCGCGTACTCAGTATACGAGTAGAAAAGTGTTGTAGATAGATAGGGAACACACATTGATTGTTTTTAAAAGAATCCAGGCAATATCATGAATCATGGAACGAGTGCGTAATAATTAGGGCTCAAACGGTCACGGCTTTACCCCTGACGGTTAACTGCTAAGCTAACGGTCGGTTAACCGGTTATAACCTATAAGCCACGGCAATCCTGCGGACTCTTTTTTAACCGTATATTTGACTATACTCATTCAAAAAATGTACCCTATTCAGTACAACGCAAACTTGTACATTCTCTTGCATGCTCATTCATACATACTCTCACACCAAGAGACCAGATATGACCGAGTTGACAGCCCAGAAATTGCGTACGCGTGCGACAGCCTGCGAAAGTGCATACTTTGCAACGACCTGATACATGTACTTGAAAAATTGGCTGAAAAGTTACTGCGTAACCGTTATCTTTATCGGTTAACCGTTAATTCTTCGTAACCGGTCTGCAACCGGTTAACCGGACTAACCGTTTGAGCCCTAGTAATAATGCTCTATGTTGCGTTTTGACGATGCTGAAGGAAGGGAGCTGTTGCGATTCACTCACAACACACACACTCGACTGCAATTTCAGTGCAATTTCTGACACAAGTTCATAAATCCACGAGTACGAGGAAGCTCAGCGGATCTCCACAAGAACTTTCGCCCATCACCTGCAATGGAATATGGGCTGTATGATATGACCAGCGGCTAACATGGGAAGTGGCGTCATTTTCCACAAATCTCGTTTCATTCACAACCATTTGACTGCAATTCAGTGCAATTTCTGCCACAAATTCAACTCCACGAGTACGAGGAAGCTCAGCGGATCTCAACACGAACGTTCGCCCATCACCTGCAATGGAATAAGGGCTCTATGATACGACCAGAGGCTAACACGGGAAGTGGCGTCTCTTTCCACAAATCTCGTTTCATTCACAGCCATTTGACTGCAATTCAGTGCAATTTCTGCCACAAATTCAACTCCACGAGTACGAGGAAGCTCAGCGGATCTCAACACGAACGTTTGCCCATCACCTGCAATGGAATATGGGCTGTATGATACGACCAGCGGCTAACACGGGAAGTGGCATCATTTTCCACAAATCTCGTTTCATTCACAACCATTTGACTGCAATTCAGTGCAATTTCTGCCACAAATTCAACTCCACGAGTACGAGGAAGCTCAGCGGATCTCAACACGAACGTTTGCCCATCGCCTGCAATGGAATAAGGGCTCTATGATACGACCAGCGGCTAACACGGGAAGTGGCGTCTCTTTAATTCCACAAATCTCGTTTCATTCACAGCCATTTGACTGCAATTCAGTGCAATTTCTGCCACAAATTCAACTCCACGAGTACGAGGAAGCTCAGCGGATCTCAACACGAACGTTCGCCCATCACCTGTAACAGTCTTGAACCCCACCCTACAGTTGTCACGGGTTCCTTTTCGGTATCTGACGTGCTTTTAACCACACCACAGCACACACGTGGCGCAACATCAACGGCACTGCTTTCACACTTGGTAGGCTGCATGTCTGTAGGTGGGACATTAGAAGTGTGGTCCGGTTCTCGGGGTAGGCCACAGACATGGAAGAGGGTAACGAAGGGTGAGAAGGAGGCATCAGATGTGACCACTCGAACTTTGGAGCGCAGGGGTAGTGAGCTGAAATCTTTGGCAACTACTGTTGCCAGCAGTTCTGGTAGTGCCCAAGAGCAACTTCAGCATGACCTCAAAGTCATGGCTAAATCAGACAGGGACAGCCTTTTGACGGATGCAGGTCTACTTTGCACCGGGGAAGTGTCTGCTCTAGCACTGAAGGCAGACCTGCATCTGACGTGGTATGCACTGAGGAAGTTGAGGGTATGGTTGACGGAGTTTGGTATCTTTTTGCAGTCAGAGAGGTTGATGAGGGCAGACATCCGATCAGAGCTCCCTTTTGAGTTTCTAGCAGAGAAGGTCCCAATGACAGACAAGGCTGGGAACATCACCCTGTGTGCCATGGTTGCCATTTTAGATCTTGTCGGCCTTGTCACCCACTACCTTTCTGCCATGCATGAGGCTGGACAGTTGACCTGGCATGATGGAGCAGTCCCCAAGGACACCATCATTGTCAAGATTGGTGGTGACCATGGAGGTAAATCCTTCAAGATGGCTTTCCAAATCGCCAACCATGTCCACCCTAATGCACTTGAGAACACCGTTCCCTTTCTTTTGTTTGCAGCAAAAGATTCACCAGCCAACATGGCCACTGCACTTCAGCCCTTTCAGGCACAGATTCGTGAGCTGAGCACCATGACATTCATGTCGTACAAGGTGAAGGTTGTGTTGTTTGGAGACTATGAGTTCCAGACGCACAACTACGGTCTTTCCGGTAGCAGTGGTGTGTTCCCTTGCTTGCACTGCCACACTGCAAAGCGTGACTTCCAGCAGTCACCTGCAGCTAGGACTCAGCCTGTACTGCCCCGGACTCTGACCACACTTGCACAGAATCACAAGGAGTTTCTTGAGAGTGGGGGTGTTACTTCAAATGCAAAGAAATACTTTAATGCTGTGAGGCCATGCATTCTGCCCGTGCCAATTGAGGATGCATGCATCCCCTCATTGCATTTGGATCTTGGGATATTCCCATACCTATTTGAATGCATGTTACAGGAAACCCAATCCCTTGACGTCGCACTAGCCAACCACATGCCTGACATTAACTGTGATCTGAATGGTCGTACCTTTAATGATCTAGTTAAGATGAACAGTGACAGGAAGTCTAAGGAACTAGAGCTAGCTACCATTGATACTAAGTTGGATGACATGATGCAACTGCTCACGTTCAATGCCATACACCTTCAACAAGCAGCAGGTACTGAGGTGCAGAGAATACAAGTAGTGATAGGCCAGCTACAGCTACAGCACAGACAGCTATCTGAACAGCAGAAACAAATCAAAGCAGAGCTTGATGTGCTCAAAGGTCACATCGACAGTGTCAAGACTTTGACAGATGGGCCATGCCTTTCATCCTACGACGACACACTACAGACTGTCAACATCAAACGGCAACAGTACCATGGCGGAACCTTTGTCGGCAACCACGTTCACCGTATGTTGAGTCCCGACAAAGATGGCAACTTTGCCTTGGTCCACAAGCTTGTCCAGGCTCCTTCCAAGGCTCTGGAGAAGTACGAACTTGGTGCCGACCACCCCGTCACAGACATGGCTGCTTCCTTGGCTGCACGATACACAGCACTCTTCACCACCTTTGCGAAGTGTCGTGCAGTCTACAACCTTGCCTCAGCTGTAAATGAAGACCAGCTCCACCAGCTTCAATGCCACATCCAGAGCTTTATGACCTTGGTGAGAGAGCAGATCGTGAAGCGCCATCTGGGGAACATCACTCCCAAGTTACACCTGCTGGAGCAGCATGTCGTGCCACAGATGACCCACTTTGGCTGTGGACTGAGTCTTCTGTGTGAGCAAGGTGGCGAGGCTCTCCATGCAGCGTTCAACACTTTGGACAAGAAATGCAGCGCTGCATGTCCACTTCAACGACTGCTCTCCATCACTCGCCAGCACTACTTGAGGACTATCCCCAAGTTACAGAACGAAATGCCTTCTGCTAAGAGGAGAAAAGATCGTCGCGTCAGGTCTAATATTAATTCGAATCATTGCAAGGAGAAATAGGCCGATAAATAACTGTTTTACTATGTCTTATTATTTCGTTGTTGCTCTTCGGAGTGGGAAAGGGGTCCATCATTGCACGCGTGATGGAATGGGTGTTCTAAGCGTGCCGTCTCAGATGAAGACGAAAGAAACAAACTTTCTCCTCATTTCTCCTCATGCGCTTCAGCGCAGCAACCAAATAATTTGAATTTCCACAATCACTCGTGCATGAAAACTCAATCGCGTGCCCACGCGGTACACGCGCGTCCCGTATCCAAGGCCGTTGCTACAGGTCGTCGCCATCTTTATAGATGTCGTGCTGAAAACAGCCGTGTCTCATGCACACAGTGTGTACGTGTACACAACAACATCAAGGTTTTTTTTCTCTTTTTTTCTTTTTTTTTTCTTTTTTTCTTTTTCTTTCTTCAGCAGATCGATACTGACGTTGTGATATACTAGTAGTATGTGGTCCATATAGTAAAACTCACGATTTAAAAAATAAAATATTTCTTGGGGCGCTGACAAAAACTAGGGCGGACGGGGACGATCATCTAGCTTTTTTTTTTACTTGGCCTGGGGCCTGGTCAGACTGCGGCAAATCTTGGTTGCCTGACGAAAACAGAACAGCGTCCAGAATTTGAATCGCGATCACACTACACATGTGGGGAGAGTGAAAATTCAAACTTCATTTCGAGCGTCAAGTGGTAATCTCCACGAACGACGTCAAATTCCTTCACCTTGGGGATCGCCAACACCTTCAGTGCAATCCTTGCAACCATCCTTATGAGTTTTGTTGTTGTCCGTGGCCAATTAGCTCCTCGATATCGAGATGAAAAAAGCAGTGATTATCAGCGTCAATGGTGTATCAGCGTCAAATCCTGTTTGGAGCGGAAAAGCGTGGTCCGTTCTTGCTTTTTTTTTGGAGCGTCAACTCTCGCTTTTGCCGCTCTGGCGGCAAGTTACTATGGAGATTCGGATTATAATCCCAGGATTATTTCGATTTTGCCGCAGTCTGACCAGGCCCCGATTTTGCCGCAGTCTGACTGTGAAAGGCAACATTTTTCCAAGCCTGCATTCAGACTACACATTTTACATGCAATATACAGGCAACCTTTGACCCTACGCTATTGCGCAATGGACCTGGGATGTGTACGTGTGAAAGCAGCCGGCAGTCGTACCCGGGTTCAAAGTCTGTACGTTTGTACAACTACCTAGTGAGAAAGTACGATAAATGCAGGAAAGTTGCCTTCTACAAGGGTTCGCACCCTGCCTGAAAGGATCGGGCAGCTTTTTAGGCTTCCCGCCAGATTCTTGTTGTTGTCTTGGAAACTTCTATGTAAATGTGACTTATAGGCTGTTTTGTACCTAGTCTGAAGAGGGCCTTAGGCTGCAACCACACTAGGTACAAAATCACGTACAAACGGCATTACAGTAGAAATCGTCATGCCGACGCGTGCGAAATGCAAAATGCGCTTTGTAGGTTTTCAGCAACTGGCGCACCCCTGTAGAAAGCCACGTTTGTCGTTTTCGTCGTTTTCGCGCTCCTTCTCCTGTGTACAACTTTGCTTTTGTACCGGGTCATCGTACATAGCATCAGCACCAGCATTGTTTTTGAATTTCCCGGTCTTTTCCAGCGCATGGCACACGCTTTGGTACGACAACGTCACGTGCTGGTCGCGTGAAAACGTCATCTATGCAGACCGAAAAGTGTAGTGTGGTTGCGTACCGACTTGCACTGAGATATGCATGAAAATTTGTACTGTGATTTTTACGTAGTGTGGTTGCGGCCTAAGCACAAAGTACGTTATAGTTGAGACGAAGTACTAAGTAGTCGTGACAACCATGGCGATATGAATTTTCGTGGAAACAGATGCGGGAAATTCAAAATTTTGAACCAGGGATTAGTTTGCTGTCGCTCCGAAAGAATACCTTGGCGAGGTCTTTTACTCTGGAATAGCAAAAGCACGGCGAAAATGAGTTTTCGCTGTTTCCAGGTCCTTGGAAAACCTTTCCTAAACGCAGCACCGAAGACTGTAAGGGTTCTCCAGCTCCTTCCTCAGGAGTGCCGTGGAACTGGTCCTTTGTTTGCCAGATGGGATAGAGGGAGAAAGACACGAAGCAGAGGACGCAGACATTGTCAACTGAAAGGCAAAACTCGCCAAAAAAGCTAAATGTCACAAGAGGAAGCAATCTCGACTCTCATCTCAATCTGCACGTGCTTTTTATCTCCCGCCAGTTACAAAACAATGCGAGTTTTTGCATTTTTTGCAGAGTTTCCATAACGAACGTCGGCCCGTTATTTTGAGCTCTGTAATGTAATAACGCTTTTCCGTTATCTGATAACGTCTTTTGTCACGGCTGGGAGTGAGTACCGTAAAAGTTAGCGTTATCGTACTTTTGCTAAGGATGTCTATTAACTTCGATAAACTGAGAGAGAATGAGTGAGGCAGCTGGAAGAATTGAGGATGAAAATAGAGATTAGAAGACTCGACTGAGAATTCAGGTTTTTACCGTACCGTTTCTATGGTTGTAGCCAATGAGCGACGTTCCCGCGGTGGCCTTGATGAGCCGATAAAGCCCGTGGTCAATGGATACGGAAAAATACGGTAGCAATAAAGCCCGTCGTCAATGGCACCCCGTACTCTGTCAGTCTAGCTCTGCAGGGGTCTGTGGCAGTTTTTCGTTGTCAGCTCAGTTCGCATCTCACATTCGACTGTGAACATGCTCTGGTACCTGGAAACAGCCTGTCCAAAAACGGCAACATGGAAAGTGTCTACACATCGTGGTCAGTTTTCAACTCAAGTTCTTGTTGTCGTGAGTGGAGAGGAGCGATAGTTGTGAATAAGCGAAAGAGCATGCACCTATCTATCTGCTTAGAAGCAAGCTGAAATAAGTGGCACACATCGCGATCAGTTTTCCACTTTCTGTTCTACATGTACTAAAAAAAGGAGTTGACGAACTTTTCTGATAATTTTGGGTCATCCCATCCATGAGAAGCGGACGGAGCTGAAACTCACAAGCTGAAGGAGCTGAAACTCACAAGCTGAATCCATCACGTCCCCGACCACCACCCCTATACGTGTCTTGCTTTTATACCAGAAAGGCAAAAGACGAAACCTGAAACACCATCATAGAGGTCTGGCAGGACTTTTCGCCTTCATCAAGGCCTCGTGCGTACGGCCGCGGGCGCAGGCCTCGGCGCTACCCGCCTTGGAGGTATATTATGGCACCGCAGGCCGCGCACCTGAGGGCCTTTCTGGAAGCCTTACTCGGAGGTATATTATGCTCGGCAGGCCGCGAAAGAGAGCCCGTTACCTGGACCCCTACTCGCGCGGGTAGAGCGAAACTGAGCACCCTGGGATGCGAGCAGCTTTTTAGTACTCCCGGGTCCAAAATCTCACCACCAGGCCGGGATGATCAAAACGTCTGCCGGGTCTGCAGCCTACAAACGTGGATCTGCCGACACTGTGCTGTCGACGACATGTCCGGCAAGGCACCTCCTTGCGTGAAAGCAAGGAACGCTTTTTTTTTAGAAAGGAAGCTTCTTCTCCAAAATTTAAAATTTTTGAAAATTATTCCTTCTGAAAATATCATCGCGTTCTTGACCTCGAAGCTGACTGCTGAATGCGATTAGGAAAGAAGATTCCTGAAGATACACCAGACTGATTCTGGCAAGCCGTCTGTCGTCTAGATATGCAGTTGTTCGTCATCAGGTCATGCATGGTCAGCAATCTTCCTCGTTCGTCCTTTCGTTTTCCTGACCACGATGATGACAAGCAGCTCTCATGCTCAGGTTAGTGCTGTACTTGTATGTCTGGGCACACAACACATCTGAGATTCACCCACTGACGTTATCGAACTGAAGAATGCAGCAAGGGTTCCTCGGATTCTCTTGATTTCGGAACAAATTTCCTTCACTTTCACCCTCTCAGTCTCTTCCCCATGCCCTCCATGCATGCACAATCGAGTTTGCATTTCAAATGTTGTTTTTACTTTGGCAGTGCGTTCGATAACGTTAGGACAGTCTAAGTTAGGTGTTCTTCTCTTCAGGCTTATTGGACGTGTACAAATTCTAAAAAAATAGCTTCCATATGCTAAACGCTGATCCCTGTGAATACGGTTCTGCTGGGCAATGATGTTTACACCAATCTACACTCTATGCTGTCACAGCATCCACAACTGATCCTCTCTCTCTGAATTAACTATTTGATAAAGCCAATCTTTAAATCGCTGTTGCATAGGATCTCGGGTGGGAAGAAGCGATGAATCGATACATGGCATTGTGAAGAAAAGAAGAACAAATTCACATTGCACGTGAGACTCGGTTAGAAAGACTGAGTTTCTGCATTCATAAGAATGTCACACCCCGGGGATCATGATAAAGAAAACATATGTCGTGAAAATGACTGAAAGAACCAAAGAAGTATTTGATCTTCCAGCCAGCTTAGCCTGGTACTACCATACTAGCAGTGCTACCAAGTACCAGCCCTCCATATTTTCTGTATTTGTACGGAAAATCACTCCTTGTGCGCACTACAGAAATTGAGCAAATGGTATAGAAAATCGGAGAGGATCAATCAGCTGTGTAGAAGCATTGCAAGTGTAAGCTGAGTGATGAATAGTCTTGTACCAAAGCGAGTGCATGCCGTACCACAACAACATGTACATGTAGCACAAAAATAATAATGTCGTGAGTGCAAGTCACACATGTTTTACACTACCAAATGCAGCCACCGACATGCATGTGCGTGTCAAAAAACATTACAGTGCAAGTATGCATGCAATGTACACGGCAGTACGCAAAACACTGCAAGATACGGAAAATCAGAAGTCTGAGTACGCAAAACAGACTCAATTGGTGGGCAGCTCTGTACTGGCCTGTACGGAGGGAGTGAATCTCAATGTGTGCAATGCACGCACTTTGGCCGACAGTGAAAACTATGCAAGTCGTGTTGGTTTGCAGGATGAATGTGAGTCCTTTTAGACAAGCGCCTTAGTGGAGTAGCCCACCGAAAGAAGAGTACTTGACACCGCGAAGTGGAGTCTGCGCATACAACAGTGAGGGGGTAAAATTAGCTACGACTGATTCTGCATGTGTTCTGCATGTGTGTCACATTACACTAGCAGATAGGCACACCTGTTGTTCCAAAAAGATGCTTATGTCAGTGTCTGAATATGTCGTGTACCAGGTAATATTGTTGCCAGGATCTCACGGTGAGAGTCAGACTTGAATATGGTATCAATAGATTATCAATATCATACATCACCATGTACCACCCAAAGTATAATAGCCGAAGGACCCGTTTGTGTGGTGGTGTATGATTTCGTGAGCAAGATGAAGTGGCTACAGATGTGTCTTATATAACACCCTAAGAAAAGATCATCAATTCTGGGGAAAGTGATTCTGGTAGCATGTTGTATCCAGTGTGGCATGACAAAGACTCCCTCGATTTAGCCTGTGGAGAATCCGTAAATACATAAATACAATACATACAGGCATCGCAACCTTCGGATTATATGCTCTTTTGCTTGCCTCCTGGAGTGTGGTTGTACCTTGGTTCACTGTATTAGAATAATAGTAGACTTTGTTTTTCGAATTCGTTTCTATAACATTAGGTTTCTTTCTGTTGCTGCTATGTCTTTTCATGTGTTTTACAGGATTGCCATCTGTTGATGAATACCACTCTGAGGCACTCTCACGAGCGAAGGTGTTTGAGAATCCATGTCGGAATGATGGTCATGTTGGCCTAAAGGTGCATTACATTGCCGATACTCGCCACCTCCACCCTGGAACATGTTCAATTTCTGTTTCTCGTATGGAAGGACCGAACAGGTTGTTTTCCTGTCTCAGTGGACCACTCAAGACTGAACAGCACTGATGAAAGAAGATTTGCCGTGAATCTCGTTCACATAATCAGCCTGTTTAATTGCTGTACTGAGGTGACTGCTTCATAACAATGACCATGCAGCATTAATTTTGCATAGTATTGCAGTGCCTCTAAAATTGGAGAATATCGAATTTCTCTGATAGCATTGTGATTCATTTGTGAATAAACATCACTACTCTTTTTGAGTAGCATAGCAATGACAGAGTTGGTTTAATGTATGACAAAATGGAGCCGCTTTTTAACTTAAACCTGTACTATAATCAGTACCGCCGGAAGCAGTTTTTGATTGGTCCGGTAGTTTCATGGCGGGTACACACGTCCTCCACGGTAGGAAACGTTTGTTGGTGGCCAACAAGGTGGTCTGGTGATAACCTGACCAACCAGACCGGCGGGACTGATAATTGTGGGGCTCATGAGCAGCTCAAGTACTTACTATGGTTTTGGACATGTCCCCAGTTAACCAATGAGAATAACCGGAAAACAAGGGGGGCTTTAGATACCGGGCTGACTTAACAAGAGGCAGGATAAGCGCGTTACGGGTTGAGCTTGTCGAAAACCAATTGTACTTCATTATGTGTGAAGGGGTTTTATGAAGAAATACTTTATGAACCAGTGTACAGAGATGGTGCTTATGACGAAAGGAGAGAGGAGAAGTGTGTGAAAGTCGATAAAGGGCATCCGAAGGAACACATCGATCCTTGTTGTAAAGAATATTAAGTATAAATCTCTGAGGGGACCGAGGTCTACTCTATCAGTTCATGTATTCTGTGAAGTGACATGACCATTCGTGGGGACCTTGCTCATAACTGCAAAAGTCCTCGTCTGATTTTTCCGCATCAATTGAACGTTATACATGTGCATGTAGTGAAAGCCACATGCAAAAGGCTGTTCCATGGCACTCATCTGCCACCAAGCTCTGGGTTCATTGGCTGAAAATATTCTTCGGCACAGTAAAGTCGTGCGCCCAAGAACGTGGAAGCCTACAGAACATCCAACCTGGAATACTAAGAACACCACAGCCCAAAATTAAGAATTGCGGTGTAGGTTTGTGCTGTTGTCAAACACCGGGATTGTTATGTTGCACATGTATCTGAGCTTTACCACTACATACACGTCTGTCTTTACACAATTACCAATCTGCAGACAGCATGCTGTTTCGTCCTTTAGTTACTAATGGACTCATCAATGCAGCACAGAGAAAATGAGGCAGGTGAATGTCCTAGGCTAGAGAGCATCAAATACAGGTATAGAATCATGCCTTGCAGATCTCGTTACGGCCCCTTCGATGCATGTCTGAACATTAGATGGCTGTGTAGCTTCAGTTATCTCAGAATATGTACTATTTATCCAGCAGCAACAACGTTGGTCACACAACTATTCACTATAATGAGTATGCGTTGGAACACTTTACCCCGAGTCATACTATAGCAGTGTATGCCATGCATGGGTTTACCTCACACACTGAATTTCATAATTTGACATCCAAATCACAGAAGAGTGGTGTTCCAAACTTTACGTAATTGCACTCCATTTCCTGCGAGCTACAGTAGAATACTTCAATAGAAAATTTCTTATAGCACGTTCTTAGAAACAAATCGTATAGGTTCGAGGCTGTCAACCCAGAAATTTGTGATTTCACAGCCATAGATGTTACCAGTCAGGTCACTGTATACAGTAGGTATGCAGAAGAAAATACTAGTAACTCTTTGTGGAAGAGCTGTGCCAAAATGTGTACAGTACAGTAAATTAATAAAAAATGAGAAAAGCAGTGACAAGGCTGTGCATGATGTAGATCTACTCGTACCAGTAAGTACAGTGCACCAGTGAAATTGTTGGTGTAGTACCGGTATACTACTATAATTATAGCATGGCCCATGCCACTACAATCTATTTGCAGTGGGCCGCAGTAGGCCAGTGCAACAGAAAGCATTTCAGAAGCTGTGTGCAATGTTAACATCTATGACATACAAGTAAACTGCCATATAGCACAATCGATTACTCTCAGCCCACATAAGTACAATGTAGGCCAATCAGTAGTATAGATACATAGAGCACACTCTACATCATACATAGTCGGCACCAAATCTATGTTGTCGATGTACTTTGCAATGATGACATGATGGCAAGCGTGCTTGATTCATCATAATATTGCCTTGTACTTGGTTGGAAGTTAGTTGTAAGTTCAGTGGTCGAGGTAAGCAGAGCTGCTCCAGCTTTCAGAATCCTGCATGAAAAAGGCAGAAAGCAAATGTAGGTATAATAGTAGCAAGCTGATGTAAAGAGCCTGTCTTTCAATGCAATAATTCTATCCACTGCATGGACAGACCTGGTGCTTCATTCACCTCTGTTTCTTGCTTTCTCAGAAAACCTACTTCCTCCTTCAGCCATCTAGCTCATGATATACATTAATTTTTCTTTATGCCTTTTCAGCCGTGGTCGACTTTCGCCCCTCCTGTTTGATTGGCAATTGCAGTCAACCTGGGGAATAATGACCCTCGATTGTGAATGAGAAAAGTGTCGCTATTCGCATTGTTGTTACTCGTGAGGTTGGAAGTATGCAATCAAATGTTCACTAGATCTGAAGATTGTGTCGTTATTTGCGAGTTGTTTTGTAAACCCGAGGTAGATTATTCACAAGGTTGATTGTACATGCTATGGGATGTACAATAACTAACCAAACAATAATGGTGTAACAATGATTTGAGTCCATATCCAATTGGATGAACCTAGAGTGCATGATCCATTCCAGAAAGGCGACTTCAGTGAGTCTTGAATTGTCAGCAGCATCATACTTCCATCGAGCTTTTTTTCTTTTTCGAAACGACCCTCTCTTTTCAATTCGAACGAAGGTCAACATACGATTATGGCAGGCATGCACGCACTGATCTTCACTGTATACATGTGCATGTATACTGTACTGTAGTCTGTGCAGTCAACTAGTCGTGTTCCACTTGGCTTACGGTAAGTATCACTACAAGTGCATAGTAGCCCCCCCCCCCCCACCCCGGGCAGTGCGCGTGAACGGCAACTGTGAACTGGTAAAAGAATTATTCGACACCTTCGTTCGTTTCGATGGAGAAGGTTCATCTGGCAAATTGAGGCCTTCGTTTCACTCCTAGCCCCAGGAGCGAAATTTTCACTCCTTGGCTGCCTGTTTGAGCCGTCCTTGTGGAAGGGTTGATTTATGCATGCCCGCATATACATGTAGACCTTATTCAATAAACGTCACAATCACGTGAACCAGGGTCCCGGGAACCAGGGAGCGGCAAGAGACCTGCACTCAGTGCACAGTGGACTCGGCGTGGGAACATAGGAGTAGAAAAATACCGGTATTTTACTACTCCCTTGTACGAACTGGGCCTTTCTTGCCACTCGTTTCACGTACGCGTGCCCCAGCTTACAACAAATCCCTGGAGGCGAGTCCAAAAATCACGTTATCGAATAAGGTCTATAGAAACACAGATCACGTAGAACTACCCCATCCGGGGTCACAACTCACAACGTTTTGGGTACTTAGGTCTCATGTCGTCTCCCCAGGTGCTATGAATCCCTGATGCACATGTATCTACATATACAATGTAACCGTAACTCTACCAATATTGCGGACGATGACCCTCCCCCCCCCCCCCGGCAAACAGAAAGTCGCTATGTCCTGGCCGAGTTTATCTTTTAATTAAATGGTTTTCTCGGTTGGGATTTCATACCTGACAACCATCCCGATTTGGCCGGGACCGTCCCGATATCGAGGGCGGTAATAGGCACCCAAAAGTGCACTAGTTCCATGCCTCACCGCGAGCTTCTTTTGTATACATTTTCATGCCTAGGTATGTCATTGGATCTCAGGTTTGCAAAGGTCGGCAGGTATGGGATTTGTAGAGTGACCAGTTTTGACTATTGCCACCTGCTGTGCAGAAGTGTCATTCCTACATCCTGGCTGCAAACGTACCCCCCCCCCCCCCCCCCCCCACCCACACACACACCACCACCAACAATGTTCGATCCTATTTACAGGACCTCACTCTATATGAAAGTGTAGCAGAGGCACTGCCAAAGTATAAAAAACAGCAATTGAAATGCAAGCTGCATTGTGCATGCATGGAGGGCATGGGGAAGAGACTGAGAGGGTGAAAGTGAAGGAAATTTGTTCCGAAATCAAGAGAATCCGAGGAACCCTTGCTGCATTCTTCAGTTCGATAACGTCAGTGGGTGAATCTCAGATGTGTTGTGTGCCCAGACATACAAGTACAGCACTAACCTGAGCATGAGAGCTGCTTGTCATCATCGTGGTCAGGAAAACGAAAGGACGAACGAGGAAGATTGCTGACCATGCATGACGAACAACTGCATATCTAGACGACAGACGGCTTGCCAGAATCAGTCTGGTGTTTCTTCAGGAATCTTCTTTCCTAATCGCATTCAGCAGTCAGCTTCGAGGTCAAGAACGCGATGATGTTTTCAGAAGGAATAATTTTCAAAAATTTTAAATTTTGGAGAAGAAGCTTCCTTTCTAAAAAAAAAGCGTTCCTTGCTTTCACGCAAGGAGGTGCCTTGCCGGACATGTCGTCGACAGCACAGTGTCGGCAGATCCACGTTTGTAGGCTGCAGACCCGGCAGACGTTTTGATCATCCCGGCCTGGTGGTGAGATTTTGGACCCGGGAGTACTAAAAAGCTGCTCGCATCCCAGGGTGCTCAGTTTCGCTCTACCCGCGCGAGTAGGGGTCCAGGTAACGGGCTCTCTTTCGCGGCCTGCGGAGCATAATATACCTCTTACTCGATCGGATAGAGCGAAACTGAGCACCCTGGGATGCGAGCAGTTTTTAGTACTCCCGGGACCAAAATCTCACCACCAGGCCGGGCTGATCAAAACGTCTGCCGGGTCTGCAGCCTACAAACGTGAATCTGCCGACACTGTGCTGTCGACGACATGTCCGGCAAGGCACCTTGCAAGGAACGCTTTTTTTTAGAAAGGAAGCTTCTTCTCCAAAATTTAAAAAATTTTGAAAATTATTCCTTCTGAAAATATCATCGCGCTCTTGACCTCGAAGCTGACTGCTGAATGCGATTAGGAAAGAAGATTCGTGAAGATGCACCAGACTGATTCTGGCAAGCCGTCTGTCGTCTGGATATGCACTGTTTTTCGTCATGGTCAGCAATCTTCTTCGTTCGTCCTTTCGTTTTCCTGACCACGATGATGACAAGCAGCTCTCATGCTCAGGTTAGTGCTACTTGTATGTCTGGGCACACAACACATCTGAGATGCACCCACTGACGTTATCGAACTGAAGAATGCAGCAAGGGTTCCTCGGATTCTCTTGATTTCGGAACAAATTTCCTTCACTTTCACCCTCTCCGTCTCTTCCCCATGCCCTCCATGCTTGCACAATGGAGCTTGCATTTCAAATGTTGTTTTTACTTTGGCAGTGCGTTCGATAACGTTAGGACAGTCTAAGTTAGGTGTTCTTCTCTTCAGGCTTATTGGGCCTGTAAAAATTCTAAAAAATAGCTTCCAAAATTTAAAAACGCAGGTCCCTATGAATACGGTTCTGCTGGGCAATGATGTTTACACCAATCTACACTCTATGCTGTCACAGCAGCCACAACTGATCCTCTCTCTCTCTGATCACTATTTTGATAAAGCCAATCTTTAAATCGCTGTTACACAGGACCTCGGGTGCGAAGAAGCGATGAATCGATGCATGGCATTGTGAATAAAAAGAAGAACAAATCCACAGTGCACATGAGACTCGGTTAGAAAGACTGAGTTTCCGCATTCGTAAGAACGCCACACCCCGGGGATCATGATAAAGAAAATATGTCGTGAAAATTACTGAAAGAACCAAACAAGTATTTGATCTTCCAGCTAGCTTAGCCTGGCACTACCATACTAGCAGTGCTACCAAGTACCAGCCCTCCATATTTTTCTGTATTTGTACGGAAAATCACTCCTTGTTCGCACTTCAGAATTTGAGCAAATGGTACAGAAAATCGAAGAGATCAATCAGCTGTGTAGAAGCATTGCAAGTTATTATTATTATTATTATTATTATTATGACGGATAACCCAAAGGCAATGGTACCTAAATCAGGTGTAAGCTGAGCGATGAATAGTCTTGCCAAAGCGAGTGCATGCCGTACCACGACAACATGTACATGTAGCACAAAAAAATAATGTCGTGAGTACAAGTCACACATGTTTTACACTACCAAATGCAGCCACCGACATGCTGTGCGTGTCAAAAAACTTTATAGTGCAAGTATGCATGCAATGTACACGGCAGTACGCAAAACACTGCAAGATACGGAAAATCAGAAGTCTGAGTACGCAAAACAGACTCAATTGGTGGGCAGCTCTGTGCTGGCCTGTACGGAGGGAGTGAATCTCAATGTGTGCAATGCACGCACTTCGGCCGACAGTGAAAACTATGCAAGTCGTGTAGGTTTGCAGGATGAATGTGAATCCTTTAAGACAAGCGCCTTAGTGGAGTAGCCCACCGAAAGAAGAGTACTTGACACCGCGAAGCGGAGTCTGCGCATACAACAGTGAGGGGGTAAATTATCTATGACTGATTCTGCATGTGTTTCACATTACACTAGCAGATAGGCACACGTGTTGTTCCAAAAAGATGCTTATGTCAGTGTCTGAATATGTCATGTACCAGGTAATATTGTTGCCAGGATCTCACGGTGAGAGTCAGACTTGGATATGGTATCAATTAGGGGTGAAACGATTACACTTTTCAACTATCGGTTAACCTACCCTTGTATCGATTCGATTATCGATTATGATATCGATTACTGCGTCCTAGAAATTGTCGCGCCAGACCAGCACAAAGCATGCCGTGTTGACATATACATGTACATACACACATGCAGATAAACCGCGTACTCTACACAATGCAGTGGCACATCACGTGCAGGTGCAGACAGTCAGTTTTTTATTTTTTTATTTTTTCACAGCCCTACTGGAAAACATATGGACAACAAAAAGAAACGAGTAAAAGGACAAAGTACAGTATCTACTTCAGTAGTAGTGCTGTACATGACATCTTTTGATTCTTGCAGACGTTTCTCTTTTTTTTTAGAATCACGTAATCGAAACAGACAGCGTAATCGAAATCGTTTCCTTGTAATGATCGATTAGACGGATAACCGATATAATCGTTTCAGCCCTAGTATCAATAGATTATCAATATCATACATCACCACCCAAAGTATAATAGCCGAAGGGCCCGTTTGTATGGTGGTGTATGATTTCGTAAGCAAGATGAAGCGGCTACAGATGTGTTTTATATAACACCCTAAGAAAAGATCATCAATTATGGGGAAAGTGATTCTGGTAGCATGTTGTATCCAGTGTGGCATGACAGAGACTACCTCGATTTAGGCTAAGGCCTGTGGAGAATCCATTAATCCATAAATACAATACATACAGGCATCGCAACCTTCAGATTATATGCACTTTTGCTTGCCTCCTGGAGTGTGGTTGTACCTTGGTTCAGTAGACTTTGTTTTTCGAATTCGTTTCTATAACATTAAGTTTCTTTGTGTTGCTGCTATGTCTTTTCATGTGTTTTACAGGATTGCCATCTGTTGATGAATACCACTCTGAGGCACTCTCACGAGCAAAGGTGTTTGAGAATCCATGTCGGAATGATGGTCGTGTTGGCCTAAAGATGCATTACATTGCCGATACTCGCCACCTCCACCCTGGAACATGTTCAATTTCTGTTTCTCGTATGGAAGGACTGAACAGGTTGTTTTCCTGCCTCAGTGGACCACTCAAGACTGAACAGCACTGATGGAAGAAGATTTGCCGTGAATCTCGTTCACATAATCAGCCTGTTTAACTGCTGTACTGATGTGACTGCTTCATAACAATGACCAAGCAGCACTAATTTTTGCATAGTACTGCAGTGCCCCTAAAATTGGAGAATATCGAATTTCTCTGGTAGCATTGTGACTCATTTGTGAATAAACATCACTACTCTTTTTGAGTAGCATAGCAATGACAGAGTTGGTTTGATGTATGACAAAAATGGAGCCGCTTTTTAAACCTGTACTATAATCAGTACCGCCGGAAGCAGTTTTGATTGGTCCGGTAGTTTCATGGCCTTTTATACTATGTGTGTTATATGGCGGGTACACACGTCCTCCACAGCAGGAAACATTTGTTGGTGGCCAACAAGTTGGTCCGGTGATAACCTGACCAACCAGACTGGTTCCGGCGGGCCTAATAATTGTGGGGTTCATGAGCAGGTCAAGTACTTGGCATGGTTTTGGACATGTCCTCAGTTGAAACCAACTTCCCCAAACGTTCTCTGAGGGGACCGAGGTCTACTCTATCAGTTCATGTATTCTGTGAAGTGACATAACCATTCGTGGGGACCTTGCTCATAACTGCAAAAAGTCCTCGTCTGATTTTTCCGCATCAATTGAACGTTGTACATGTGCATTTAGTGAAAGCCACATGCAAAAGGCTGTTCCATGGCACTCATCTGCCACCAAGCACTGGGTTCATTGACTGAAAATATTCTTCGGCACAGTAAAGTCGTGCGCCCAAGAGCGTGGAAGCCTAGAACATCCAGCCTGGAATACTATGAACACCACAGCCCAAAATTAAGAATTGCGGTGCTGGGTTTGTGCTGTTGTAAAACACGGGGATTGTTATGTTGTACATGTATTTGAGCTTTACCACTACATACACGCCTGTCTATACACAATACTCAATCTGCGGACAGCATGCGGTTTCGCTCATCAATGCAGCACACAGAAAATAATGCAGATGAATGTCCTGCTAGAGAGCATCGAATACTGTAAGACATGTTATTATAACGAGTCGCAAATAATTTAACGATTGTCCAAAATTCATGTTAACGAGAAGATATGCATGTTAACGACCTTACAGTATTCCGGCATATCCACACACAACATATATGAAGCAGTATGGCCTCAACGGATCTTATTATAACGAAGAAATGTCATCCGTTAAAGCATTAGATTTACTTCCTCGTTATATATAGTACATGTCTTACAGTACAGGTATAGAATCATGCCTTGCAGATCTCGTTACGGCCCCTTCGATGCATGTTTGAACATTAGATGGCTGTGTAGCTTCAGTTATCTCAGAATATTTTATCCAGCAGCAACAACGTTGGGCACCGATTACTATTCACTATAATGAGTATGCGTTGGAACACTTTACCCCGAGTCATACTATAGCAGTGAATGCCATGCATGGGTTTACCTCACACACTGAATTTCAAAATTTGATATCCAAACCACAGAAGAGTGGTGTTCCAAACTTTACGTAATTGCACTCCATGTCCTGCGGGCTACAGTAGAATACTTTAATAGAATAATAGTTATAGCACGTTCTTAGAAACAAATCGTATAGGTTCGAGGCTGTCAACCCAGAAATTTGTGATTTCACAACCATAGATGTTACCAGTCACGTCACTGTATACAGTAGGTATGCAGAAGAAAATACTAGTAACTCTTTGTGGAAGAGCCGTGCCAAAATGTGTACAGTACAGTAAATTCATAGAAAGTGAGAAAAGCAGTGACAAGGCTGTGCATGATGTAGATCTACCAGTAAGTACAGTGCACCAGTGAAACTGTTGGTGTAGTACCGGTATACTACTATAATTATGGCATGGCCCATGCCACTACAATCTATTTGCAGTGGGCCGCAGTAGGCCAGTGCAACAGAAAGCAATTCAGTAGCTGTGTGCAATGTGAACATCTATGACATGCAAGTAAACTGCCATACAGCACAATCGATTACTCTCAGCCCACATAAGTACAATGTAGGCCAATCAGTAGTATAGATACACAGAGCACACTCGACATCATACATAGTCAACACCAAATCTATATTGTCGATGTACTTTGCAATGATGAAATGATGGCAAGCGTGCTTGATTCATCATAATACTGCCTTGAACTTGGTTGGAAGTTAGTTGTAAGTTCAGTGGTCGAGGTAAGCAGAGCTGCTCCAGCTTTCAGAATCCTGCATGAAAAAGGCAGAAAGCAAATGTAGGTATAATAGTAGCAAGCTGACGTAACGAGCCTGTCTTTCAATACAATAATTCTATCCACTGCATGGACAGACCTGGTGCTTCATTCACCTCTGTTTCTTGCTTTTTCAGAAAACCTACTTCCTCCTTCTGCCATGTAGCTCATGACATACATTTTCTTTACGCCTTTTCAGCCGTGGTCGACTTTCCCCCCTCCTGTTTGATTGGCAATTGCAGTCAACCTGGGGAATACTGACCCTTGATAGTGAATGAGAAAAGTGTCGCTATTGGTGTATTGTTGTTACTCGTGAGGTTGGAAGTATGCAATCAAATGGTCACTAGATCTGAAGATTGTGTCGTTATTTGCGAGTTGTTTTGTAAACCCGAGGTACATTATTCACAAGGTGGATTGTACATGCTATGGGATGTAGAATAACTAACCAAACAAGAGTGGTGTAACAATGATTTGAGTCCATATCCAATTGGATGAACCTAGAGCGCATGATCCATTCCAGAAAGGCGACTTCAGTGAGTCTTGAATTATCAGCAGCATCATACTTCCATTGAACCTTTTTTCTTTTTCGAAACGACCCTCTCTTTTCAATTCGAACGAAGGTCAACATACGATCACGGCAGGCATGCATGCACTGATCTTCACTGTATACATGTGCATGTATACCGTACTGTAGTCTGTACAGTCAACTACCGGTAGTCGTGTTCCACTTGACTTTCATAGGTGCAACTTGGCTTACGGTCAGTGTCACTACAAGTGCATAGTAGCCCCCCCCCCCCCCCCGGGAGTGCGCGTGAACAGGAACTGTGAACTGGTAAAAGAATTATTCGACACCTTCGTTCGTTTCGATGGAGAAGGTTCATTTGGCAAATTGAGGCCTTCGTTTCACCCCTAGCCCCAGGAGCGAATTTTTCACTCCTTGGCTGCCTGTTTGAGCCGTCCTTGTGGAAGGGTGGATTTATGCATGCCCGCATATAGACCTTATTCGATAAACGTCACAATCACGTGAACCGGGGTCCCGGGAACCAGGGAGCGGCAAGAGACCTGCACTCAGTGCACAGAGGACTCGGCGTGGGAACATAGGAGTAGAAAAATACCAGTATTTTACTACTCCCTTGTACGAACTGGGCCTTTCTTGCCACTTGTTTCACGTACGCGTGCCCCAGCTTACGACAAATCCCTGGAGGCGAGTCCAAAAATCATGTTATCGAATAAGGTCTATAGAATTGCTGATCTAGACGTTTGGGTTTAACAGAGCAAGCCTGTGATTAAGAGCTACACAGAACACAGATCACGTAGAACTACCCAATATGGGGTCAAAACTCACAATATTTTGGGTACTAGCCGAAAGTGGCACAACAAAATTTCTATTCCCAGAAAAGCGGCATTCCAGCCGAGTTTATCTTCTAATTAAATGGTTTTCTCGGTTGGGATTTCATACCTAGCAACCATCCCGATTTGGCCGGGATTTTCGCCCGACATCGAGGGCGGTAATAGGCACCCAAACGTGCATTAGTTCCATGCCTCACCGCGAGCTACATTAAATTTTGTATACATTTCCATGCCTAGGTATGTCATTCGATCTCAGGTTTGCAAAGGTTGGCAGGTATGGGATTTGTAGAGTGACCAGTTCTGACTATTGCCACCTGCTGCGCAGAAGTGTCATTACTACATCCTGGCTGGAAACATACCTCCCCCCCCCCCCCCCACACACACACACACCACCAACAATGTTGGATCCTATTTACAGGACCTCACTCTATATGAAAGTGTAGCAGAGGCACTGCCAAAGTATAAAAACAACATTTGAAATGCAAGCTCCATTGTGCAAGCATGGAGGGCATGGGGAAGAGACGGAGAGGGTGAAAGTGAAGGAAATTTGTTCCGAAATCAAGAGAATCCGAGGAACCCTTGCTGCATTCTTCAGTTCGATAACGTCAGTGGGTGCATCTCAGATGTGTTGTGTGCCCAGACATACAAGTAGCACTAACCTGAGCATGAGAGCTGCTTGTCATCATCGTGGTCAGGAAAACGAAAGGACGAACGAAGAAGATTGCTGACCATGACGAAAAACAGTGCATATCCAGACGACAGACGGCTTGCCAGAATCAGTCTGGTGCATCTTCACGAATCTTCTTTCCTAATCGCTTTCAGCAGTCAGCTTCGAGGTCAAGAGCGCGATGATATTTTCAGAAGGAATAATTTTTCAAAAATTTTAAATTTTGGAGAAGAAGCTCGAAGCTTCCTTTCTAAAAAAAAGCGTTCCTTGCAAGGTGCCTTGCCGGACATGTCGTCGACAGCACAGTGTCGGCAGATCCACGTTTGTGGGCTGCAGACCCGGCACACCCGGCAGACCCGGCAGACGTTTTGATCAGCCCGGCCTGGTGGTGAGATTTTGGTCCCGGGAGTACTAAAAACTGCTCGCATCCCAGGGTGCTCAGTTTCGCTCTATCCGATCGAGTAAGGCTTCCAGAAAGGCCCTCAGGTGCGCGGCCTGCGGTGCCATAATATACCTCCGCCTTGGCCTGGCTGCGCCCTTGGCCGTACGCACTCGGCCTTGATTCAGCCGTAAAGTCCTGCCAGACCTCTATGATTGTCTACATCGTCTCCGTGCTCTAAGAGAAATCGGAGAATGTCCCAATTAGTATTTCAAGAAGACATCACAATTTTCGAAAATAATAATTTCCTTGCCTCGCTACACCGTTCCCTGATCCCTGGCGCAGCGTTCCCCGGCAGCGCGAGGCAAAGATGTTTTCTGGGAATGTGTGCCGTGTCCTCTCCCGGGCTTTTACGACTCCCTGCCGCCAACCATGCATCGACGAGGCGCCAGGCGCGAACTGATGGTGGTGAGAAGGAGAGCTCTGTGCCAGAACTAACTTTGCAGCTTAGAGAGCGTGTGTGGGCAGGCGTGTGTTTACCGCCATATTTATCAACCATCAGCATGCACACAGTCAATCATTATTTAAATTTTTTGTATCGCTATCAAGACTACAGTAGTACTAGATGTAGTGGTACTACTGGCTCCCTGCAGGCCTGATGATCGATGGGTGCCTCTACACCTCGTACTAGCTCGTGGGCGGAGCTGGAACATAAGGGCGCTATTGTCGCTATTGTGGCGTTGTCAACCAGGTCAACAGGGCGCTGAGACAGTCAGTTTGTGACTCGTAGCATTACATTTTCTTCTCCAGGACATGGGTTGGCTGAATGAGCAGAACGCATGAAAACCGGCTGACATTGTGTAGCAGTCAAACTTAGCACCCCTTCTGTCCCAACTCTCTGTCGCCCACATGTATCAAAGGAGGCGAACCCGCCTGTTTGTGGTGCGTAAACTTCTGCAACAACAACAACAACAACAACAACAACAACAACAACAACAACAACAACAACACCAGCAGCAGCAGCAGCAGCAGCAGCAGCAGCAGCAGCAACAACAACAACAACAACAACAACTCCTCAGTTTGTCCAAGCAGCCCGTCTCTAGTGGTCTCTGCTGAGCTGCTCTCTTCTGTTCTTCTCGCGCTCTGCCATGCCTAATACAAGTACCCTATCGCCGTATCGGGTATACAGACTGTGCTGCGTGTGCAACAAGAACTGCGATTTTGATCCTGAAACCACCAATTGAATGACATGGACAAGAACATTACCAAAACTAAAGTCAAGTAAAGAGCACATGCGCTTGGTTGCAAGCCCAGGGAGGGGAGGGGGGGGGGCACAAGAGAGGACTTTAATTTTTCACTGGCTCTTAGAAACTGGGGCACTATTCGAGATAGGGTATTACTAGTACCAAAGAGCTAGAGAGGGCTCTAAATACAATTGTACATGTATGTCCGAGTACGGTAATCATCACCACCTAGCGCGCTAGGCGGCTAGCAGTAGCACCTGCCCCGCGATCTGAATGACTTGTTTGTTTGTTCCTTTGCCCGTAGATTTGTGCACCAGGGGCTGTTATGTTGTACGACGAGTTCGCTGAGTCGTAGACTCTCTCTCCTCAGTCATTCTACTTCACCTTCTCTTGTCTTTTACCGCACTAAATGGGGCTGTTAAGTGATGACGTCACAGTTCCTTCGATACGCATAGCAACGATCCCCGGTGACTGGGGACAAACAAAAGTAGCGTCGTCACCACCGAACCAGTTGTCAGTGGCAACATATAGGAATCCTGTACTTGTCTATATTTCTTCTTTGCTGTTTTCAGTGAGTGTCTTGTTTTCTCTTTGTCCTTGATCTCGACGGTGTTGTCCTGCTCATTACCTTACTGAGACGTCTCCTGTGACTGTAGCCAGTGTCACGGAGGATTTTATTGGCGTAACAAGGTAGATCGGCGAGATCGAGCATGAAAAACGCTCTGCATTAGTTCCATTTTAACTTTCGATCTGCCCCGACTAGAGCGGCCCGGATTGTTGGCTTGATTTCTTTTGGTGTTTGACTGACTCCAAAGGCAAGCCCAGCCCAGCGGTGGGCTTGGTGCCGGTGTGCCCGTCTTCTTGTCATGCACGTGTATCTACAGCAGATTGGCTTGGTCGAAGAAGATTACACTTTAATAGCAAGTGTTATGATAATCTTCTTCGACTATTCAAGAAAGGACTGTCCCGAGTAGGACGGTTTCTCTAGATGTCAAGTAACTTAGTTGTGACATCGGCGGTAAATACCGTACTGGCAATATATGTTGCCGCGTAATGCGTAACGCAGGGGGGTGCGGCGTAACGCGCGACCAGGCTAGTGCGACAAATTTTCGTTGCGTTCGTAACGCGCGTCCGGCGGGGTGCGGCGATCTTTTCATTGCAGTTTGCACTGCAAAAAAAAGGCTGAAAACTGTGAAAGCACGTGTACCGCGTGGGGAAAAGTTCAAAACTGGACGCAGCAGGAAGTCCTGACACTTGAAGGCGCATTATTCAGTGGTTGGCGATCTCAATGGTTTCTTCTTTCCCGAGGTCGTTTTGCGAAGAAGAGCGATGTGTTTACCAGTTTCCTTGTGACAATGGAAAAAAGGACTGCGGCAATATAGAAACCTGTGTAACGGCTCCTGTGCGACTTTGCATGTAACGCCCTGCGTGCGGTAAACATGTGCCAATGTAACGCTTCATGGCCTCACTGCGACCATAATAATTATATTGCCAGTACGGTAGTGAAGCAGAGATTTCATTAGCACACTCAAGCTCAACTGATCAAGGGCGAAACACTTTGTATTGAGCAGGGAGTGGTGCTTTCCTACAAGTTTGCTGAGCGGAAGGTTGGACGGGCTTCTCGTGTGCTCCTGAGGCAATGATGAGTCGATCAAGTCGGAGTGTCAAGTCAGTCGGCAGGAAGCGCGACCTCCGACGTTTGAAGCAGACGCTTTCTTCACTAGGCGGTTCTCTGTTGTATCTGACAAACAAAAACTAAAATTTCTTCTGCGGGTAGATCTACCACAGTACCACTACCAGTACCAGTACCAGGAAGCGTCCAGAAACCCCTGTGGCTGTAGACGGTTGATATCACCCGCTACAATAGACTGCTTACCGGCCGGCTCGCGGTGCACTGCGCCGTGCCGGTACATCGGTGGTAGACGTAGTGGAACATATTGCACCCAGTTCTCGAGTGTCTCGGGTCACGTCTGCCACGTGCTTTCCAGGATTCCAGCCGGCGGTAGCCAATAAACGTCGACTACGTAATGTTCTCTACTACTCTAGTCTTCTCGAGCCTTCCGCTCGTCTACGATCTCCATAGAAACAAACTGTTTATGCACTAGTAATACAGTCTACCGGAGCTCGGAGATGAACCTGTGACCCCATGACCTCGTGACCCCGGCCTATGCACATCCTGGCCATCCCGCGCGCAGCTTCTCGGAACTGGTCACGAAGCTGCAGCTAGCTGCAACTTTCGAGCGCGCCCTAACGGCTCATCTTCTTCGTTGTTGTTGTTGTCGGAGATGGTTGCGTTTCAGTTCTCTCTCGAGGTTTCCTCCTCTTGCCTAGCTGTTGGTAGTGTATGTTCTCGTATCAAATTGCATTTGAGATGACCTGAGTTGTGACTTGTGTTGACGCATACGATACTCCACGGCGAGAAGTTTCAAGTAATCTCGGTAGTGGACAGACCACCGGCACCAATCCCTACACCGCTCGCTAACGCCGCGTTTTTGCCCTGAAGCTGGGACTTGAAGAACAACTATACGCCTTGCTTTTGAGAACGCTGGCGTTAGGACGTGAAGACAGACTGCGGCGCTATGTAACCGCAGCTCCATGGGAAGTTTCAACCAGCAACTACAGGCGACTGCAGCGATGGTAAGGGCTTGACTTCGTTAGCCATGGTTTTCTAGATATCGTCGAGATCGTTTCTTTCCGACCCTCTTCATTAATTTTGGTTCTGTGCGCATGGTTTCTGTTGTCCACTAACCACATGGCTGGTGTCTGCACTGTGTCAATGCTTCACTGCTGCTCCTTTACCGCTGTGTCTAACCCTGATGCCCCCATTCCTTCTTTGTTCTCCTTTTCTTTTCTCCAAGGTGACCGAAGAACTCGTTGCCATTATCAGCTGGACTGCGCATGCGCGAGTTCCGTACAAGCGCAAGAAGACGTCGGAGATGGTTGCGTTTCAGTTCTCTCTCGAAGTTTCCTCCTCTTGCCTAGCTGTTGGTAGTGTATGTTCTCGTATCAAATTGCATTTGAGATGACCTGAGTTGTGACGGATGTAAGCTCGCGTGATTATGTCCTTCCTGTTCGGTGTGCGTGTTCGGTGTAGGTCTACATGCAGGCTATTTCGGCTAGCATTTGCTAAGCTGCGTCAAGACCATTTCCACAAGCTTCTTGTAAGAAAGACTAGAGGAAACAAGAAAAAATAGTGTGTTGCTTCCTACGTGGGAGCTCGCGATTTCCCTGCCGAATTGATTGCTCACTAGACTGACTCAAGTCGGTAGGAAAAGCGCTAGAGAGCAATACACGATTCAAGTATCGCCTGTGTCGCAGCAAACACTTATTTGGAAATGCCTAGTCTTTAGTTACATTAGCACAGTGTGTGTTTTTTAGTCTTCGGTCAGTATGACTACTTCTGTATTCACTCCGTCTTAGGGGTAGTAGTAGTAGAATTTATTATTTTACTAGGGAACTCCCAACAGGCGTTGCCTTTTTACTGGGAACCCTAGGAATGACTTGGTGTTTGTGACAAATGCAGAAAGGGGCTTGGTGAGTAGTCATGTACAATTGTTGGGACGAGTTGCACTGTGGGTGAAAAATCGCCTTCTCTATTTGGATTTGTGGTAAATCTCGGAAAAGGTTTGTCTACTTTGTTGAAGTTGGAGAGCGAGGCCTCGTCACTGTGGTCTTGTAGACTGTAGTTCTTCTTCCATTGTGGTCGGCTATTGCCAGTGGAAAGTTGTTTATGCAGTTGCTCAGTCAGAACGGCTTCCAGCCACCTATTTCTCAAACTTCCTGCTGCGTGTTTTTCTTTGCGCACAGTTCTTCATCTTTCGAGCGTCGAGTCTCCCGTTGGATCGCTATGGCATTGCTTAAATCTACATGTAATATGGCAGGGCAACGGACTGTATGCAAGCATGCATCAGGAACGCCGTGCATATTGAAGCAGCGTAGATCTACGGCATCGCTCTGCAAGCAAAGGTACAGTGTCTTGTGACGTTGCGTGGTCTGGTGGTCTGGTGGCTATTGCATGAGTGCGGGACATTCCTGTGAGTCAGACTATGTTGTACGTCCACGCTTGTGGACCTACATGACTATGTTGTGGTCGCTAGCAGCAACACTGCCCGATATGTGTTTTGGAGAGGGGCGTATGTTTGGAGCGGACGATTTGCCTGACCGCAATGTAGATCGACATGGGTATAGTATACATGGTCAAGTTGTGGAGCGCTCTTGAGTCTTGTACCTACCAGCTGCACATTGGCTATAGGTGCATGGACAACGACACAATGCTGTCTAGTGGGTCAGTTCATGGCATTGCACTTAGGCATATTATGTACAATCTCATGTAGATGTTTGGATGCTGGCGATAGGGTGTACTTCGAAATTACGCCTCCGGAAACTGTTCCTAACTTTACGTCCTGATCCTTTTTCTCTGGCAAAGTCAAAGATCATACGAGACGGCCGACCCAGTTGACGGATATTGGATGATTTACACCGAGGTCCCATGCTGTCTATTATGATTTTATGGTTTCTTCTTTATAATATTCTTTTGTGAAAACTAACAGCCTGCTAAACTGCTAACCGACTGATTCTAACCAACAACGGGCAGTATGACGGTTTCGGTGTGACGACTATCCAATATCCTGAGCGCATTTAGCATTTGTTTGCAATGTCCATATCTGAATGGTGACTTTGACTTACACTAGTAACAACAGCGCAATGCTTGAGATTTGCATTACCATCTCGCTAAAACATATGCCATTACTCGCCAGCATCCACTCGTGCATGACCCCTTCAGCGAGGTGGTGGTCCATTTGTGCACCTGTTTTCCGCTGTGTGCATCGGTCGCATCAGACGTTTGTGGGATTTGACCACTACTAGTAACATTATGTTCCCAGGACAGCGTGAACATGGTTCATAGTTCTTATCTTGCAGTGTACCCCACCAACAGGCCAGCTCTAGACGAGATGGTGTTGGTGAACTTTTTGCATTCAATGCTTCATTTTCTTGGTTGTTGCTACCGTGTGCCCTACGGTGGTAGGTGTTGGACTTTGTTTCTGGTAGTATTGAGATCACTTCCAAAGTCTAGAAGCTGGCAATATGTGTTGGCATGAGCCAGGAATGTCTGACCAATTCTCCTGGCACTGCCGGCAACGAAACCCCACTGATCTGAGGTCAACCCCCCCCCCCCTCTCATGTGGCATGTCATGTATCTATGCCTGATTTCCCAAGTCATGATAATTTGTAATGAAGGTTATCTTCTTCCGTATGTGCCTTGGTGACTGGTGAGCAATGTACGGATGTACTGCCAGGAACATTCAAGGAGACGTCTCGATTGTCGTCAACCGGACAGCATTCCATTCCGCTGCTCTTACAATGGTGCACTCGCTAGGCGGTTTTTATTCTGACCGTCGTCCACTGCCAGTCTGGAGTGAGGGTTGTTTCTACTCATCGGCCTACCATGCTCTATATGGGAAGCTTTCATCCTGGAACTCCACACCTACCATGCTCTATATGGGAAACCTTCATCTTGGAACTCTACACGTGCCGGCATGCTCTGTATCACAGGTAAGCAATTCCTTGACCATCGGTATTCTCTTCTTGACTATGACCTCACCAATGTTAAACTTGTTGCTTCTATCCATGACATTTGACGTTTTTGCCATTCCAAATCCTTCCGGGCCTTGCCAGAGACCAGGGTGAAGACATAATTTTCGTACATTCCCATGATTCTTTCCATACATCTTCGGCAGATTGTTTCTTATAGGTTTCACTCGACAATTTCACCTCATTTCTCTTTTCTTTGCTGTTCCAATTATTCTCTCTGCAGACAGGCTGTCATCAATCATCTCATGGTGGATGGATGGGCTGTGGCCATCACGTCTCACCCAGTGCCTGACACTAGACGCTGACCAGTGTGGGACGGCTGCGGCCACGCAGGTGAGTGGTATTACCTGTGTGGCATTGTTCTCCACTCGGGTGCACTGCACATTTCTCTAGTTAACTCTGCCAGCACAGGGTTCTAGCCGGGTCAAAATAGGGGGGGAGGGGGAACTGCTACCTCGTAAGCCATTTTCCATTTTCCAAAATTGTCTTCCCATGCAACATGCAACGAACGGGAGCGAACCCTTGACTTCACCCTAGGCCAGTATGCCCTACGAACCCTTGACTTCACCCTAGGCCAGTGTGCCCTATGAGCCCTTGACTTCACCCTAGGCCAGTATGCCCTATGAACCCTTGACTTCACCCTAGGCCAGTATGCCCTATGAACCCTTGACTTCACCCTAGGCAAGTATGCCCTATGAACCCTTGACTTCACCCTAGGCCAGTATGCCCTATGAACCCTTGACTTTACCCTAGGCCAGTATGCCCTATGAACCCTTGACTTCACCCTAGGCCAGTATGCCCTATGAACCCTTGACTTCACCCTAGGCCAGTGTGCCCCTATGAATCCTTGACTTCACCCTAGGCCAGTATGCCCTATGAACCCTTGACTTCACCCTAGGCCAGTATGCCCTATGAACCCTTGACTTCACCCTAGGCCAGTGTGCCCCTATGAACCCTTGACTTCACCCTAGGCCAGTATGCCCTATGAACCCTTGACTTCACCCTAGGCCAGTATGCCCTATGAACCCTTGACTTCACCCTAGGCCAGTGTGCCCTATGAACCCTTGACTTCACCCTAGGCCAGTATGCCCTATAAACCCTTGACTTCACCCTAGGCCAGTATGCCCTATGAACCCTTGACTTCACCCTAGGCCAGTATGCCCTATGAACCCTTGACTTCATCCTAGGCCAGTATGCCCTATGAACCCTTGACTTCATCCTAGGCCAGTATGCCCTATGAACCCTTGACTTCACCCTAGGCCAGTATGCCCTATGAACCCCTGACTTCACCCTAGGCCAGTATGCCCTATGAACCCTTGACTTCACCCTAGGCCAGTATGCCCTATGAACCCTTGACTTCACCCTAGGCCAGTATGCCCTATGAACCCTTGACTTGATCCTAGGCCAGTATGCCCTATGAACCCTTGACTTCACCCTAGGCCAGTATGCCCTATGAACCCCTGACTTCACCCTAGGCCAGTATGCCCTATGAACCCTTGACTTCACCCTAGGCCAGTATGCCCTATGAACCCTTGACTTCACCCTAGGCCAGTGTGCCCCTATGAACCCTTGACTTCACCCTAGGCCAGTGTGCCCCTATGAACCCTTGACTTCACCCTAGGCCAGTATGCCCTATGAACCCTTGACTTCATCCTAGGCCAGTATGCCCTATGAACCCTTGACTTCACCCTAGGCCAGTGTGCCCCTATGAACCCTTGACTTCACCCTAGGCCAGTATGCCCTATGAACCCTTGACTTCACCCTAGGCCAGTGTGCCCCTATGAACCCTTGACTTCACCCTAGGCCAGTATGCGCTATGAACCATCTGTTAGTGAGTAGCGACTGCATTTTTCGTTGAATTGCCTGGAAAACGTAAATCGACAAATGAGTGTGTGTGGGGGGGGGGGCGGTAGCTGACAATGACTGGCCAATTTAGGAGAAGCCAACACTTGTGGCCAATATCTATTCAACTGCTCTGCAACCATGAACCTGAACACACAGTGTCTCTTGCCTTGAGTCATCATCACAAATGTTCATACGTTTTACGGGTGTGTGTGTGGGGGGGGGGGGGGGGGTGCTTACTCCGATACAACACCCGACATCAATTTGGCTCGAGTCCACAGAACAATGTGTGTGTGTGAGGGGAGGGGGTGGGAGGGGTCTATTTCCTCATTGCTCGTCTTCTCTTCCCTTCCTTTTCCTCCCATCCAGGAAATGAAACTCCCGTGATACGTACCCGGTTTCTTTCGGAGATACTTCCAAATACAACATGAATTGATCAATAAAGGTGGGGGGGGGGGGCTACACATAGATTGGATGCATTGTATCAACTTGGCACAGAACGAGGTGTGTACTTGCCCCCTTGGTATTACACGTATCCATTTGGTTGAGTACAGAACGGGGCACGCGGGTATGCCTGTGTGTGTGGGGGGGGGGGGGGTGTAGATACTTGCTCCCCCGGTGGAGTACGGTGTATCTTCCTGACTTTAGTCCACAGCACATGGGTGCCATGCTACCTTTCACTTGTGTTTGAATATGGTTACTAAGTGAATGCCTACAGGTGACCATACGCATTTACTTGTTCAATTTATTTTGTTGTGTTTCGCAACCACAGAGCAATGCTCACCCAGATGCCCGGGTAACGTGCATTCTCCACTATGCTCCAGCAACTGGACAGCACCCATGGCAATTGTCGCCGCGAGTCAGTCTGTTCACCAGCTACCCGGACAAGCACAGGTGACGGGTTGAGAACAGTATGCTGGAACAGGGCTTCTTCATCAAGAACTTGCTTGCTGCTGCTGCTACCTACCTTCTTTCTCACAGGTAAGCATGCAAACATGTTCACCTTGATTGTAATGTGCATAACTAAGCTGTATTATAAGAGAAATGGTCATTATGGATGCCTGATGGAGATTTTGAAATTGTGGGCAATGTGAATTCTTGATGTTTGTGCGACCTAGTGGAACAACTGACCAACAGGGCTTGAAAGTGCTTTGTCACAGCCAGCCTGTAGCCATGAAAATTCTGACTATTGGATCTACGTGTACCCAGATTATGGTTTAAAATACATGCATGTTTAGGTGGCTTTCCTTCACAGCAAGGTGACGACACCTTCACTGGTAGTGACCGGCCTGGGCCCTCTTGCAAGCGTGAGTGTGACCGGCCTGGGCCCTCTTGCAAGCATGTAGCTTGTGTATAGTCGGCGTAGTGCGGTCACCACACCAGAAAATGGCTGTCATACGTACTACATAGTCAAAAATGGCAGCATGGTGATACATGGTCACCACACCAGAAAATGGCTGTCATACGTACTACATAATCAAAATTGGCAAAATGGCAGCATGGTGATACATGGTCACCACACCACAGATGTGCGACAGCTACCATACCCTTGCTCTTGGATGGGGAACCCACTCCCGATAGAGAAAAAAAACACGCCTTCACGCAACATGTGGCGCTTACCCAGCGCACTATACTTGGCTACGGGTAGAGTGGATCCAATTTGACCCAGAAGTCATCCATTGATGTTTTCTGATGTCTTAATTTTCAAGCCATATTCCTGCGCATGGGCAAGAGTGGACTAGTTGCTGCGAAAGTAAATTATCGTGTCCATTCCCGAAGGGAACCCATGATGGCCGCTAACACCCGCGGCGGTAAACCCTAGCGGCAGATGTAGCACCTAAAGGTGGGGTGAGGAGATAAGTCTCATAACCACTGGCACAAGTGCCGAGAAACCCCATTAGCCGCATCCATGTACCCCTTGTGCCTGGCCACAAGTTCCCAGTTGACTGTGGGTAGCAGCACGGCAGGACTTGAAGCAGGTACCTCTCGCATCTCAATCATGGTCTTTGACTAACCCATTGTGCCTGCCTGGTTGCTGCATCGCTTATCAAATAGGCTTCCCTAAAGGACCCTGTTGTTCTGTGTCACTGTTTCTTGTGTGTTCCTAGTCAAGTTTGCCACGGACAACCTATGTAGACTGGGAAACATGGCCTGTTGCGGTGTCACGATAAGTATCCATTTGGGCCCCTTCAATACGCATGACTCTAGGCTATTGTATACTTTACAGTTCGCTCAGTAAAAAATTCACCTGTGCAGCTTTGAAACCCGTCCAATTAGGGCCTAACCTGATAAGCTGGAGAGCACAAGTCTAGCACTTTCAAAACACTAGTTTTGGACTGGCAACTCCGTTTCGATCCTATCAGCAAGACCCCCCCCCCACACACACTCCTTAGTCTGGCTTCATCTGACCTCCAATGTGAGCAAGAAGAGCTGCATGGAACGTGCAGTGAACGGTGTGCAGTTGTTTTCATTATTTCTACCATGATACAAACGAGAAAATAGACAGGATCTGCCCTATATAGCTTTAACTGATGAGTAACCTGTCATGCCTGGCAATCACAATTGTGATGGTGCCCTTTAGGATTTATTTCAAGAATACTAACCGTAAACTGCCCACGATATTATGTATGCGATGTGTCTCCCTCTTGTGTGTGTGTGTGTGTGTGCACTTGTGCGTGTGTTTTTGTTCCAGGCCTGCCATCTGCCATCCATGCTTCCCTTTATTATTTTTGTTTGCTCCTTGAAAACTTGGGAGGGGGCACTTCATTGTGGCAAGAGTCTTGCCGCAATGTAGCTGCCACAAAATGACAGGTGTTCCGTTCCATTTCCCCGGCTTTACGGAAGGGTGAAGAGGGGTTGTGAGGGGGGGGGGGGGGGAAGGTGCTGGCGGCTCCATGACTGCCTTCGATCAAACCTCGCCTCAAAACGGGGTCGCGGGGCAGGAAAAGTAATCTGTATTTCTGTAGAAAAGTTTATGCGATTCAAATTCCATATCCAGTGTTCAGATTATAGGGGTGAAACGGTTACCCTTTAAGGTTACGAACGGGTACGTGGCTTAACGGGCGGGTTATCGGGTACCCTTTAGCAGCCAATAGTGACAGTTACTATACATTTTCTGCCAGGAGTACATGCAAAGTCATGCCATTCACAGGAAGTGCACTACAACGCGACAAGCGCAGCATGCGCACGTACTGCGCTACATTCAAAACAGTCAAAATTGTCTAATTTAGCAGGATCGAACAAGCAACAAGACATTCAATCTGTACATCAAATTGAACAACTGTGCAAATCAGCTAATATTACCGTACTGTACCGTCGTACACGACTAACGGGTACTCGTTTGCTAACGGGTCAGCAGCTAAACAAACGGGTACACGGGTACCCGGATCACCCCTTTCACCCCTAGTTCAGAACTTCCTGGCCTGTTCTGTGGAAGACTGTCGGTGAATTGTACGGCAAAAGGCCACAACTTGACAAGCCATCTTGGCTATCGATAAACGTATTGTTTTTTTTTGCATGTATGCCATCACAACCCATGCCCTATATGGTCTGCTGTGTCACAACCCATGCCCTATATGGTCTGCTGTGTCACAACCCATGCCCAATATAGTCTGTAGTTGTCTGCAGTATCTAAATCCCCTACCCTGATAGTACTTTACTACCAATCTTGCATGATCCCAAATCATGCTTGTTAGAATTTATCAGGAATTCATTTATTTGTGTATAAACTCAATTGTACTGTTTCACGTCGCATTGTCATACAGCCATATCATTCTTACTATTTCCACACCTGCATGTCTGTTCCCTCACACACACCTCAGGGATCACTACACTACTTAACACTCAGCGAGTACTACACAATGTGGCCGGCGGGGAGCGAGGTGGAGCGGCACACACTCGGCCAATGATTAGTGCAGCAGTCAAGCAGTGGCGGCAACTGGTGGCTGGAGCCAACCAGACTATCAACCACAGCAAATACTAAACAATATTGGACCTCATGCCACACTATATTCCTTTATTCACATTGCATTTCATTTCTCGCATTCAAGTCATATTCTATTCACATTCTTAGTTAGGGTAGTTAGGCATAGATCAGGGCAAGGTAAGAGCCCTGTAGGTCATCTCTTCTACATCCAACCAGCGCTACAACCAACCAGCGCTACGACCAACCAGCGCTACGGCGTCAAGTCATCGGGCCTACCATTGGTAAATATGTAGTTATGTACTGCATGCCTGGTGTATTGTACGACACCATGTTGTTTAGTAACTGTGTCCGTAACTTGTACTATCCCCATACAACAGTGGCTGTCACAGGCTGCTGTTGTGTGGGTGTATGTAACTAACATATTGTGTCACGATCATTCATTCCCACTCAGGTAGGTTCAAGCTCTGGACGGACACCGCTCCACTCCTGCACGGGACCCGAGGTAAAGTGTGATAGTGTGGTACGTATATATGCCTAGATAGGGTATGCATTCTACTGTTTTGGATAGGTATTTCCCCATGTGACAGTGGCCGCCAATGACCTCTGTTACATGGGTGTATGCTTCTGATCATTGTGTTATGCTCTCTAGTTCCCCTTCAGCTAGGTGTCCAATACCAAGGGACCAAGATTCACCACAACATGGCTAAGTATAAGCCAATTTTCAGGTACGTTATACTAGCTGGTTTCTGCATGCTGCATGTCACAATTGTTGTCTATTTCTGACTTGCAGAGTAGGTGATAGGGACATGGCCAGAGTATGTGGTTTGGGTATGTCACTCAGTTGTGCATGGGGTGTTGAGGTTACTGATGAGTAGCAGAGTTTACATGCAGTTGCTTGCTACTGGCAGGTGCGCTGGGCCGGTGAATGCATGACTAATACAAAACGGATGAATTCTGAAATGGAGCAACCAATGCCAATTGCAGTCATTTTCCAGCTGTTTGTTGCTGCACAGTCATTCTTTATCCCTTTGTATTCGCGACATGTGCACCAGTTTGATGCCCCTGTCCGTAGCCGGTGATTGTTTGGACTGCTTTGCAACTTGTTTGTGGCTGATGATCGCATGTACAAAGGGAGTTACATGCCTTGACCACATCTCAGACCATGCCCCGTATTCTTCTACTGTGCTGCCTGACAGATACTTTCTTACATGCTTTAAAACTGTGATAAGAGTATACAGTAGCTAAACAACAACGGTTTGCTTCATACCTGCTCATGTAGATCATCTCAACCACCATCATTTCAGTCGCTTCTACCGATGCCAGCCAACTCGCTACTACCGATGCCGGCCAACTCGCTACTACCGATGCCGGACACCTCGCTACTACCGATACTCGCGACCTCGCTACTACCGATGCCAACCACCTGGCTACTACCGATGCCGGCCACCTCCCTACTACCGATGCTGGCCAACTACCGATATCGGCAACCTCGCTACTACTGATGCTGGCAACCTCACTGCTACCAATGCTGACCACCTCGCTACTACCGATGCTGGCAACTTCGCTACTACCAATGCCAGCCACCGTGATCCAAGACGTGCTGACCATTTCACTTCTACCGGTGGCAGTCATTTCGCAACAACCGATGTCGGATGCTTTGGTACTAGCAGCATCAGCCCACTCAGTACTACCAACCCTGTAAATTGCTACTACCAGCATCAACTACCTGATCACTACAGCCGTGTGACCACATCACGCTAATACCGATGCTGTCAACACCAGCCATCACATGACTGCTCACATCTTACGTCCCCCAATGATATCGGCGCCGTCAATCTCTACTCGGCAGATGTCACTTGCATTGTCATTACTTATGCAAAGCTGTCTCTCTCACCGTACGGGTCGGGTTCAGTATGGTGTTGCCTTCATCCCCAGCTCTCAAAAAAAGGTAAAGCATTTTCTGGTGCCCAATTGCTTAGACTTGGGAGGTGGTTGCATGAACTTTCAGGCTTGTTGATCATGCTTTGAGGGAGAGTTCTGTTGCCACTCTTTAGACACAGCAGGTTTTTGCATGCCAACCACTCCCGAACTCCATCCGTACCACACCCTCGTGTATTTTAGATGGTGCCCCCCCCCCCCCACACACACACAACCCCACTGAACACTAGGCCCGGGATCCTAAGAGTGTAATTTTATACTGACTGGGGGTGGTGACAGCTAGAATAGGATAGCAATGCAAATGTTTTGAGAATGGCTCATTCTAGCAAGTTTACGTGTACGTGTCTTTCAAGGCCTAACATATAGCCACAGCAGCCCCCCTCCCCTCCCTCGTACCCTGAGAATTATTTGCAGGCCACTTGCATGGCTCTTGTCGATGGAGTGGATTTGGCCCTACCTGAGTTTTGTTGTGACGGTATACATGTATTTCACAGACAAATGCGCCTTCCACGTATAAATGTAGACTTCTCGTCGTTCTCGATAGCCGCAACACACTCTAAGCGGTGTGATTGTAAAACTAACTTGTATTTCAATGACTCGTAGATGCATTAGCCCACATGTCCAGGTTATCGGCACGGCTTGAAGCGTCAATGAAGGCCACGTCATGGAGTCGCCAGCAGCTTCCCCTCCTTTTATTATTTCAATATTCCCAATGAATCAGCAATGAGCATGGATCATGAGTTGATTCAGCCTGTAATCTTTGACCATTTCAATTTGCATGGAACTTTGGCTTTCCAGAGTTTCTTCAAAATGGCCACATACCCATGTCCTTGTCTCGTTGCTGACCCAAAAATGGAACGGAACACCTGTCAATGGGGAGGGAAACTTTAATATACTCGCAGTCTTTGAAATTCAAATCATAATTGGGGGTGTTTAAAAAAATTAATGACACACATGCCTTTAAAATTTAATATTATTAGTGTATAAGAAAAAAAACTAAAATTCCTTTAAAAACATACAAAAATGGGGGAAAAGCAACAGACCTATGCCCAAATTTTTCAGGATTGGCCACCATTTTGATTCCAGTGTGGCCACCATCTGGTTGTATGGACACCATTCAAATGTATGAGCTCCATTCAAATGTACATACATGTATGGTTTTCATTCAAATGTATGGGCTCCATTCAAATGTATGGTTCTCATTCAAATGTATGGATCCCATTCAAATGTATGGATCCCATTCAAATGTATGGTTCCCATTCAAATGTATGGTTCCCGTTCGAATGTATGGTTCCCATTCGAATGTATGGTTCCCATTCGAATGTATGGTTTTCATTCAAATGTATGTTCCCATTCGAATGTATGGTTCCCATTCGAATGTATGGTTTTCATTCAAATGTATGTTCCCATTCAAATGCATGGTTCCCATTCGAATGTATGGTTCCCATTCAAATGTATGGTTTTCATTCAAATGTATGTTCCCATTCGAATGTATGGTTCCCATTCGAATGTATGGTTTTCATTCAAATGTATGTTCCCATTCAAATGCATGGTTCCCATTCGAATGTATGGTTCCCATTCATATGTATGGTTCCCATTCGAATGTATGGTTCCCATTCGAATGTATGGTTCCCATTCAAATGTATGGGTCCCTTTCAAAATATGTATGGTCCCGATCAAATGTATGGATCCCATTCAAATGCAGTGTTACCAAGTGCCCTCTACCCCCATCCGTATTGCTCAGTGCCATTTTGCGGAATTTTTCAGCGTTTTCCATACTCGATTTTTTCAGGTCAACATTCTCACTGATTATTAGTGTAATTTGGAAAAGAACCAATATGCACACACTTGCACATGCTTGTCCATTGTCACACTGCACTTGCTGAATTTCCTATCATTTCTCACCTGTATAGTTTTTATTCCCTGCGCAAATTTCTCACAAGGAACCAAGGCAAGAAGCTGGATTGAAGAAGAAGCCGAAAAAGCTACCGCTTGCTTCAAAGAGTCGCATGATGCGCATGGCATGTACATGTATACCAGGTATACATGTACAGCGCACTGCATGCACTCTGTGATCTGATTTGGGTAAATCGATCGATGGCACGTGGATGGGCGTCTTCTGCACCATTTTCCCTCCTTTCGAAGACACCGTATTTTTTTTCGCTATTCCGGGATAATTCGATTGAAATCCGTACTGCGGACAAAACATCGTTTTTCCGTAAAAATACGGACAAATACGGGCAGTTGGTAACACTGCAAATGTATGGATCCCATTCAAATGTACGGGCATCTATTGAAACGTATGGAGTCCATTCAAATGTACGGTTCCTATTCAAAGGTACCGCCCACATTCAAATGTATTGTCCCCATTCAAATGCGTGGTCAGCCAGGCACTGAGGCGCAGTGGTTTGGTCAAAGACCATGGTTGAGATACGAGAGGTACCTGGTTCAAGTCCTGCCTGGGAGCGTTTTTTCCAGCCGTGCTGCCACCCACAGTCAACTGGGAACTTGTGGCCAGGCACAAGGGGTACATGGAAGCGGCTAATGAGGTTTCTGGGCACTCGTGCCAGTGGTTGTGACACTTATCCCTCATCCCCCCCGCTAGGCGCTGCATCTGCCTTAAGGGTTAACCCGGGTGTAAGCGGCTGACGTGAGTTCCCTTCATGAACGGACACGATAATTTACTTTTTAAATGCATGAGCTCCATTCAAAGCGGCATGGGCCTATTTATTGAAGTGTTCAAGTGTATGGAGTCTTCTCAGTATACCGAACTCGCATGTATGGAGTCTATTCAACTTAACTAATTCAAATGTGTGGTCCCCATTCAAATGCATGAGGATGCAAGTATGACCACAGCGTAGATCCTGATGCAATATGACCTCCATTTAGTACATGTACATGTAAGTCTGCTGCACACAGATGGGATCAGAGGCTTTTGACTATTGCGTTTCCGGCATAAAAAGCGGCGATCAGTGATAAATCACTCACAGCATTGTCTGCTAGCGAGGCAAAACCTATAATCCCACCAATTAAGATAGCTCTTACAGTGTATTGTTCAATAGTGTGAATGTTGAGCTCTACTGATAAAGTGCCTTTGCAAATTCAAACATACGTTTCCTGTATAACTCGAATAATTGGTACAATTTCCCTTAGAGAGCATCTCTTAATGATAGCTTGCATAGCGTTCTACCGGTAGGACGCTGGAAATCACGCTGAGAAAATCTGAACGCTTGAGATTTTTTTCTCTTTTTGAACTTGTAATCTTTGGACTCCTTAGCAGTGGCGCAAGACGCGAGCACATGTTCTGCGCACTGCGCATGCGCTAATTGTCATTGTCAAAATGCCTACATTGATTCAGGTCGGAACGCGAGTAACTGTGCCAGCGACGACTTTTGATCATGGTTTTTACGCACACGATGAGGATCGATGGTCATTCTCCGCTTACGGAGACAGCTGGAGAAGTGCGGAGTGTTTGGGCACTGTTTTGAGTGTGACTTTTGATCGAGAACGATGCAGAATAAAGTGGGATTTGGACAGTACTACATCGATTGTAGCCGTTGCTGACGTTCGTGCAGCTGCAGAGTCCGACCCGTGCGACGACGGAGCAAGAGGTAAGCGTAGAATTGTTCGTCCCAAGCGTTTTGAGGACAGCGACAGCGATGTAGCCGATCAGCCTAGTAATAGTCGTACCTGTGCAAATAGTCGTAGTGCAAGTTCTGGATCTGTGCGTGCTGCACGTTCTGCTCTGTCGTCCAATGTTCCATCGAGAAAACGCCGCCGCTCTCCAACTCCGGAGCCTGCGGAGATACATTCGATTGACGACGACGACGATACTTCAACCGATCGGCCTAGTAATAGTCGTACCTGTACAAATACAGTCAGACCTCGCTTAACCGCACACATCCGTTTTCCACAAAAATGTCCGGATAGGCGAGGAAACCGGATAACCGAACACCAGTTATGTAGGATGCATTGCGTATGCTGTAGATCTGTAACCAGCTATTTTCTTCCGGATAGCGAGGGATCCGGATAAAAGAGGACCGGATAAGCGAGGTCTGACTGTAGTCGTAGTGCAAATTCTGGATCTGTGCGTGCGGCACGTTCTGCTCAGTCGTCCAATGTTCCATCGAGAAAACGCCGCCGCTCTCCAACTCCAGAGCCTGACCAATGCTTGTTTGACGACGACGATGATACTTCACCGTTGTCAGTAAATCCGACTTCCCAAGACCCCGTATCGACGCGGCGACAACCTGCACTAGCTGCACTCGATGGCGACGACAGCAGCTCAAGTAGCTGTTGCAGTGACGACGATAGTGATTCGGATTCATCGGAATGTAGCAGTAGTGAAGGTTCGAGTCTTGAAGACGCTCCCACTGTTCTTCAGGCACATGGTTTGGACTGGACATAGGGTGATATAGTGATCGATCAGTACAAGGATATTCTGTACGAAGCGAAAGTAAATGCTGACAATTTGCACACAATGAATGAATTGGACGCCTGGATACTGTTCTTTCCGCACGAGGAAATGGATGAGATAGTGAAGTGCACAAATGCTCACCTGCGTGACAAGCGGAAATCTGTAACCCGCGATGAGTTTTACAAGGTGATAGGTCTCCTCTACCTGATGACGCTGTGTCCAGTACGTTGCCAACGGCGTGACCACTGGAGTGTGACCGAGGGTCTCCTTCCAGCACCAGCCTTCGGACGTCGATACGGCATGGGAGCAAATCGCTTTGAGGAAATTCTTGCTGCCATGCACTTTCGTCCACCAGTCAGCGGAGATACCAGGCGCGGCTGGAAAATTGTGAGCCCCCTCATCGACATGTGCAATTTGAAGTGGCAGACTTCAATCCGGCCCGGCCACAAATTGACGGTGGACGAGTCAATGTTTGCTTGGTACGGTCGTGGTGGTGACATTGGCGGGATGCCCACAGTCATCAAAATCAAGCGGAAGCCGAAAGGTGTGGGCTGCGAAATTAAGTCCGTTGCTTATGCGTCCACCAACATCATGCTTGCGATAGAGATCAACGAGGGCAAAGACACAAGCCAGTGCAGGCTAAATTTTATTTTCAAGGAAACCCTTCGAAAATGGTACCAATCGATTCAGCATGGCATTTTCATTCCTCCTGCAAAGTTTCAGCTGATTTGGAGTCATGACAAGGACGCTATGGCGACTTCAGTTTTGTTTGTCAAGAAGAAAGGCCATGATCGCACACAAATGATACAACCCGTGTGGCACAATGATTTTTGAACGAATTTGATCCGCGGACCCCGTGCTTCGCGCATGCATGCATGCATACTGCACAGTACAGAGTCTTTTTTGAACGCAGATATGTAGTTCTTCGTCTTCTTCGAAATGTCTTCCAAATGCGTGGTGCTGGTGTTGTTCTCAGCTTCGTCAAGGCAGAATGCAGCTGCATGTGATGCTCCTGTGTGTTCATGCATGTTCTCTTTTCGCGTCTCGACATTGTAGCGTCCAGACTCAGCTCGACTGGAGAAGATTGAGGAGACTATGCTTTGATCCACATGGAAAATCGATGAAATTTGGTAATTATCGTCGGGCGCTAAAAGCGCTGGGGAGCATGGGGCTAAAACTTCGTAGCAGTCATCCCTACCATGACAGGCATCGACTGGTATATGTTCCATTCTGTTCCCAACCACTACGGGTCGTCTGCGAAGCTTTCTTCTTCGCCGATTCTCGGACAGATCGTACGTCTTCGCACTGTATCTCTCCTCTCCCTCAACGGATCAAAACACAGTTTTCGCCAGGACGAACACAAACCCCCAGATTTCGCGGCGGCAACATCTTCGAGTAGGGAAAAGCTATAAGCTAACCAGGAATCACCAACAAACACGTGTAATACTCAGTGTGATTTGCGACAGCTGTCATTGTGCCGTCGCACCATGCATGTACCATGCACGGGAATGGAACACGGATGAGTCGTTTTATTACGACAGCCTGCACCGGCTAAAGACACCATGGCTACCAAGAAGTGGCAGAAAGAGTTCGGTGCTGGAACTGCCACAACTTTGCGACTGACGGATACATGGCATGGCTCTGGAAGAATGGTGTGCGGCGATTCTTGGTTTGCATCCGTCAAGACAGCAGTCGCTCTTATGAAGCATGGGCTCTTCTTTGCGGGTGTTGTCAAGACGACGCACACAGCCTTCCCGTTGAAGCTCCTGTCCGCGATGTGTCCTTCTCCGAAAGGCCGCTTCGTGTCCGCAACCGCACAGAGGGACGGCATAGCACTGAATGCCGTGGCATGGCGCGACAGGAAGGTGCATTCGTTTGTCAGCACGTGCGGGACGACTCTTGCCGGAGATCCTGCCAAGAAATAGCGGTATGATGACAACTTGAAGCTGTACTTCAAGACAGTTGATCGACCGAAGTTGGTGGCAATGTACCACGATGGCGCGCCTTCCATTTTTTTTATTTATTTATTTTATACGAAAGTCCACTATATTCCCGAATATGTGCGAGAAGTGGTGGCAGGGCCAGGCTGCTCTGCCGACCTCAAAGGTCTCGGCGTCTACGCAGACAAAGCGCGCCATAATGCAGTAAAACCATGAAGAGGGGAGGAAGACGGGAAATGAATAATAGTGAGAAACAAGGACAATGGGTAGATGGTCGTGAGAGAAGCAGAGTGAAAGATAACGTCACATTGTGGTAAGGGGGGGGGGGAGGATGCTAGTGAGGCACTGGTCTAAACCGTTTCATAGGGCGTCGGTGGCTGCTTGCCAGTTCAGGTGCAGCAGATACTTGTTGCATTTTTCCTTGAATGATTGGAGCTGGCTGGGTTGCGGCCGTGCTGGTAGAATGGTCGCTGGTAGGCTGTTCCACAAGGGAATAATGCAGTCTGGGTAGGAACCCTGGAGGCTGCTACGAATGCGCACGGGCAGCGTCGACTTGAGCTGGAGCGGGTGGCAGTGGGCAGTCTCCGTGGCTAACCTAGTGGATCGACCACCCACTGGGCGGGGATTGGCTGGAGGTGGGAGGATGGGCTTCAGGGAGCTTGTTGTTGGAAGGTAAGACAGCTTGAACGTGAACGAAAGCGCAGCAACCAGTCAGCGGTGTTTCAGGCTGGGGAGCCAGGCGCCTGGGCCAATCACCTTCAGTGCTTTGTGCTGGATTTTGTCCAGTCTGGATGTACCTGACCCCATCCACACCAGGCAGCAGTATTCCATTGTTGGCCGCACGAAGCCTTTGTAGACTGCCGTGCGGCCGCTGGAGTCCAACAGGGGCGCAACCCTTCTCAGGAAGTGTAGGCGTTGGGCAGCCTTTGAGGCCACGGCCTGGAGGTGTGCTGCGTAGGACAGTTGTGAGTCGAATGCTATGCCCAGAAGTTTAATTTCCTTCTCTTCAGGAACAGTCACTCCATTGAAGAGCGCTGGTGGGAACGCTGGGGGAGGCTTGCGGTGGTCGAAGGTGACCTTCCACTTGGAACCCCAGTGGGAGACGGCGTCCACTGTTTCCTGGAGTTGTGCTGCAGAGTCGGATATGCTGGCGGTGGCAGAGATGCACTGATAAAGTGTCGTGTCATCTGCATACGTGGCAAGCTCAGCACCAGCAGGCAAGGTGTCCTCGCAGTCATTTACATACAGGAGGAAAAACCTTGGTCCAAGGATGCTACCTTGTGGTACCTCTGCTTGGATATGGTGCAGGGAGGACTCTTGGCCGCCCACAACAGCCTGCAGGCGCCGGTTGTGCAGGTAGCTTTCCAGCCATCCGAGAAGCGGACCGTCTAGACCGTACACGGAAGCCTTATGCAGCAGGCCAGCATGGCTGACTTTATCAAAGGCGCCTGCTATGTCTATCGCCAAAACATGGGCGGCTCCTCCTAGGCCGGCTGCTCTGGACCATTCACAGTGGAGCTTGGTTAAGACGTCGGCTGTGCTCAGGCCCTTTCTGAACCGGAACTGTTTCGCAGAGTTGACATTGTGGGACTCCACGAAACTGGTTATCTGACGATTGACAATTGTTTCCATCACTTTGGATATGATAGACAGCAGAGACACCATTGATGTGCACAAGCTGTGACCCTGAAACTTCGTCCATTGGTAGCGAGGGTAACCCTGAGCTGGAAAGTGTAAGGGATGGCATGCTACACTCCCCCGCATACGCTTGACAGCACGATTTGAGGCGTGGAGTAGTAATATACCAGTATCTTACTACCCCCTGATACCTGATGCATGGACGTCGTCATCTTCATCCCGCAGATCGAAAATGTACAGGTGTCGCGTGATTTCGCGCAATGCTCTCCACTTTCAAACCAGGAATCAGACATACCAAACTATTGATATGAGTGAGACTGCATGCCTGAGTACATGAGTACATGTATGATTACATGCAGAAAATAGTAAATTTCAGCGTTTCTGCTCCAGACAGCAACTAGCTTCGACTAGAAACAAAGATTACACCAAAGGATCAAACAACAACCATTTTCTGCAGTTTTATTGCAGATGGCTTCCTTGTGCTTGGCCCAGCACGCCAAAAATCACACCTCGGAGAAGTACAAAAATTACAACTCAGATGTCCTCGATTGCTGGCCATGTTCCCAATCGAACATGGTTGAACAAGCGGTCACGTGCTCCTGGGTGCCCAAATCACCTGGTCACCACGCCAGTAGGTGACAACTAATTACTTTCACACCAAGGTTCAACTCGAGTTTAACTCGAGTGACAGGAGTGCACTCAAAAAAGGTCAAACAGGCTAGTAAGTTGTACCCTGCAGGCACGGTGACCAGGTGACTGGTGTACGCAGGAGCACGTGACCGCTTGTTCAACCATGTTCGATTGGGAATGAAGGGGGAACGCTGCATCGCAGCTTTTTTCGGACCAAAACCAGTCGACTCAGCGTCCAAAAGACTACAACATATGGGCCAATCGCGGTCATCCGTGCTTTTATAAGAACGAAATGGCGCTTTTAGTGACATTTTGCATACAAATCCCCATCTCGTAGGGCGCAGTCACGCAGTTTCGGTGGAAGTGCGCGAGTTCGATTGGGATTCAAGTAGGAAGGGAGCGTCTCAGCTTCCTCGGACCACGACCATTTGACTCATCACCCCGAAGACTACAACTGGTGAAATTTTGATTTTTGCCTTAAAAGCGTCTCAGCTTCCTCGGACCACGACCATTCGACTCAGCACCCCGAAGACTACAACTAGTGAAATTTTGATTTTTGCCTTAACTTCCTCTTTAAAGCAGGATTCACAGGAGCATTTTCAGAAATTGCTTGTACATTTGTACCAGTTGTAACCGACAATCGCATTCTCATTGATCTTTGACTTGAGGCACGTCAGCAAGGCGCTGTTGCATCGCTGACGTCTTGTCGTGATTCTGTTAATTGTATTTTGTGCGAGTTTGCATCGCACGCAGAATCGCAGGTCGTGTCGCATTGCGCAGCACACTGCCAAATTGCTTCTGTGAATCCCACGTGTATGGAAATTCCAATGGGAATGTAATCCATTGCCAACAGGTGTATTCCCGAGCTGCGCATCATACTGCAAAATTGCTCCTGTGCATGCAAGTGGATTTCATTGCTCTTCTCAGGTTGGGAAATTCTCGATTATGATAATTCTGCGTGCGTGTATGTGTACACCAGCCCTGAACATACATGTAGGTGACCCATTTGTGGTGTCTCATAGCCTACCTCACGACCTCATGCTTTCTTTCTGCATCACTTGTATCTTGCAGGTATATCATCCCGCGACGACCGCAGTGAAGTCTGAATTTGAAGTCTGAAGATGCTTCAGCAACCACATCGTACTTTTCGCTTGCTTTCATTGTGCTTCTACTGTGCATGTGTGTAACTTGTGGGGTATGCATGTGATGACAATGTATGCCGGTGACACGGTCAGATTTTGTCAATACGTGTAACGTACACCTGCATGCTATCGTTGAAAAGGATCTGCCACTTACGATCTTCGGACGAGTATCAGGTCAGCTTGGTTTTGCCGGTGTGGGCTGTACCCGATGCTGTTCATTTCTCTATCTGTTGGATATGTGACTTTCTGCAAGTTTCTGGTGTATGGTGGCCACTTCTTTGCTTGTCTTTGTATGACATTACAATCATTCTGTGTTCACTGCTTCCATGGTGTGGTCTGCAAACTGCAATCTTTAGGCAAATATCGTCACGGTTTGCAATGTTGTGCTTTCAGTGGCCGCTAGCTTACCTACACATTGTAGTTCAAGTGAATTATTTTTGTTTCACAACTGACTTCCTGAAGTATGGTGGTCACTGCTTTGCGTGGCATTATACAATGTTCATCAAGAATTTCCTGTTTGGGTCGTGTGTGTGTGTGTGTGTGTGTGCGTGCGTGTGTGCGCGCGTGCCCATGTGCATTTGCGTGTTTGTCACAATGTGTCTGTGTGCGGGGTAGCGAGGTGGGGAGGGCTGGAATGTATCAGTGTGCTATTGCAGTCGCATGGCTGCATACAGTGCATCGCGCGCGTGCTCACCATGTTTATCTTCGGAGCTGGGCCGGGGTGGGGGAGGGAACAGAAAAAGAACTGAAATTACCCGTAAATACCGCTCTTTGAGCGGTTCTGAAAAACCTCTACTGGTGTAGCCCTGTCGTAAAAGTAAGAAATTAGAACTGGCGCATTGTCCTCCCAAATGTGAACTGATCCACCTAAATCGCGATTGACATTTTTCAGAACCGGTCACAGAGCGGTTTTTATACGGGTTATGATTCTGTTGTCTTTTCGATTTCCCCTTCTATCTGATCGATTCTGCATCTCACGAGTAGGATGTGTAAAAAAATGACAAAAAAGTGAAAAAATAAACTCATGGTATGATCGCGGAGATGCGCTATGTATCTAAGTATATTATAATATTGACTGAGTAAAATAATAAACTGAGTACGAGGTCAATATAGGAAATAAAAGCCGAGACCGAGGCAAAGCCGAGGCAAAGCCGAGACCGAGGCAAAGCCGAGACCGAGGCAAAGCCGAGACCGAGGCAAAGCCGAGGTCTTTTACGAGGTTTATATTTCCTATACTGACATAGTACGAAGTCAATATTAGATTTATCACGACAAACAGTCCGTATTTCAAATTCCAGAACGATAACCTCATGAATCCCGGTTTTATGATTGCACAACCGTTGCACCACAACCTACTCATGCAGTGACAATGCTGCACTAGGCACCGTTCAACTGCGCAACCCCTAAGCAGTCAAAATGTACTAGTAATATGCAGTCAATATAGCCCTAAGGCGTGAAATATGCAGGAATATTTGACTGCTTAGGTATCGAAAATCAATGGGCCATTGGGAGTCAATACTAAGGGAGTGATAAATCGCTATATGCGCTAGCGCTATGCTAATACTAATACAGTTGATCATCGATTATCCGCACATCGACTATCCGACCATTCGATTATCCGTAACAGTTTTTTTGGGCGCACGTGCCGTAGAGTACGCACTGTGCATGTAGTGAGCCATTCAAAAAATACGAAAATTTTGAAAAGTAAAAAGGTCGTGCGGCTAGTAATAACCACTGAAAGTGTGTGAGTGACAGTTTTTTCTTATCCGGAACATTTGCCTTATCTGAACACCGCCTGACAGTAGGGCTTGGCGGATAATGCCGGCAGAAAAATTGGCAGAATTAAGTACATTTTCTGGTAATTTTATGCATGTTTGGTATGTGGATAAAGAAATGGAGCAGAATTCGAGGAATTGCCCGCCATAAGGTTTGTATGGTTCTGCCAATTTCGGTGCAAAAAAAGCAGAATCTGCCACCTTTTCGAGCATTATCCGCCAAGGCCTACCTGACAGTTGTCTGCCCAGAGGTGGTCGGATAATCGATGCTCAACTGTAGTAATACCGTAAAGTACCGTTGATCCGCCCCCACGCCATTTCGCTTCCCAGCTGGGTTTTCGGCAGGGGGCGGGAATTAGATCAAGGCTGTCAAGTGTAGTACGATGTACAACAACGTAGAGGATCAGACTCAATGTGCTGGATTGTGCACATTTTGATCCTGGATTGGCAAGTATTGTGTACAGCAGTGCATGCGTCGGTTCAACATCGTATTTCGTTGTATACGCCGAAGTCGCTTCACAAGGAGAAAATCGACAGGGGGCGGGAATTAGAGAGGGGGCGGATCAACGGTACTTTACGGTACTAATATTATAGCGCATAGCGCTGGTCCATACACTGATATAGACAATCATAGAGGTCTGGCAGGACTTTACGGCTGAATCAAGGCCGAGTGCGTACGGCCAAGGGCGCAGGCCAAGGCGCGTAGCGCCGAGGCCTGCGCCCGCGGCCGTACGCACGAGGCCTTGATGAAGGCGAAAAGTCCTGCCAGACCTCTATGATGGTGTTTCAGGTTTTGTCTTTCGCTTTTCTGGTATAAAAGCAAGACACGTATAGGGGTGGTGGTCGGGGACGTGGTGGATTCAGCTTGTGAGTTTCAGGTCCGTCCGCTTCTCATCATCGGGATGGGATGATCCTTGGTCCATGATCTTTCGCTTCCTCAAAATTATCAGAAAAGTTCGGCAACTCGTCAACTCCTTTTTTTAGTACCGCTACATGTAGAACAGAAAGTGGAAAACTGATCGCGATGTTTGCCACTTATTTCAGCTCTTTTGTGCTCTTTCGCTTATTCACAACTATCGTAAAATTTCATCTCCACTCAGCTTGTGAGTTTCAGGTCCGTCCGCTTCTCATCATCGGGATGGGATGATCCTTGGTCCATGATCTTTCGCTTCCTCAAAATTATCAGAAAAGTTCGGCAACTCGTCAACTCCTTTTTTTAGTACCGCTACATGTAGAACAGAAAGTGGAAAACTGATCGCGATGTTTGCCACTTATTTCAGCTCTTTTGTGCTCTTTCGCTTATTCACAACTATCGTAAAATTTCATCTCCACTCACGACAACAAGAACTTGAGTTGAAAACTGACCACGATGTGTAGACACTTTTCATGTTGCCATTTTCGGACAGGCTGTTTCCAGGTACCAGAGCATGTTCACAGTCGAATGTGAGGTGCGAACTGAGCTGACAACGAAAAACTGCCACAGACCCCTGCAGAGCTAGACTGACAGAGTACGGGGTGCCATTGACGACGGGCTTTATTGCTACGCGAAGGACTAAAGGGACCGTCACTTAATTTTTGCCGACTACCCGCCAAAAAAATCTTTTCGTTTCACGTGTCAGACACGTCCGCGAGCGCGTAGATCTACGATCGACTCGCGCGCGCCCGCGCTACCTTTCACGTCAGGCTATCTGGTCACGCCACATGGCTGCATAGCGCGTACATGCAAACATGATTGAAGACTTGCAAAATCAATTTTTTTCCAAGTCCAGGCGCTAGGCCTACAGTAGGCAGCATTAATCAGTCTAATGCCTAATGCCCAGGCAGCTGACTTTATTTTCGGAGAAACACTACTCATTGTAGTAAAAAGTAACAATGAATAGCGATATCATCTAGGAAGGATCGCTACCCTAACGCGAAGGAAAGGCCTTGCGCGGCTGCTCTACGAAGTGTTGAAGAAAGACTCATCAAAGTTTAATAGTTGGTGGACGAACAACTCGCTGGCGCCGGAAAACTTGGCCCCCAACGATGGTATTTGGTGAATCATCAAGCATAATGTCTTGTAGCAGTGTTCACCGAGGAAGGAGAACGCTCTAGACTAGTCGCTGCTGTTGTCCGTTTCATCCACGTTGGGCGTTAGCTGCACCGCGCCTATTGTGTTTTAGTATTCCATGGACACACATTAGCATTCAGAGCGATTGTGGAGCCACAATTTACTTCACACAGCGTTGTATTGTCCACGAGCGCAAACTTCATTATCAGCAGTAACTGTTACTCTTCATCCTACATGTAGACTTGGAGTATACACGGCCTTGTCACGACAGCGACAGCTCTACAGATCATGCAGAGTGTTCAAGTGAGAAACATTAATTTCTATTGTTGGTGGACGAATAAATGGCTGGTTCCGAAAAAACGCGGCCTGCACCGATGGTGTTTGGTGGATCATCAAACAGGGTGACCAGCAGTGTTCACCGAGGAAGGAGAATGCACTCGCCACCACTCCGATTCATCCAAGTGGGCGTTAGCTGCGCCGCGCCTATTGTGTTTTAGTATTCCATGGACGCAAACTAGCGTTCTCAGCGATTGTGGAGCCACAACAGATCTTCATGCGGCGTTGCACTGTCCAAGAGCAGAAACGTCAGCAGTGACCCATCATCATACATGTAGATTTGGAGTATACACACCATGCGCCAATGGGCCTTGGCACAACAGCGGCAACTCTATGGAGTGTTCAAGTGAGAAATATTTGTTTCGACGTTTGGTGGACGAACAAATCGTCGGTGCCGAAAAACGTGGCCTGCGCCGATGGTGCTTGAAACATCAAGCATGGTATGTGGTGACTGTCAGTGTTGATCGAGGAACTTGGAAGGAGAACACTTAGGCCGTCGACCGTTCATCCATTTCGTTAGCTGCACCAAGTCTATTGTGTCCTTGTATTCCATGGGCACACAATCATGAAGCATGGCGTCTGAGCTGTGTTCACAGAGCGGGGAGATGCTCTTGCTGCTATCTTATCCGTTCTGTGTATTCCCAAGTGCCGAAGGCTCACAACGATGGTGTTGGACAAGTCAGATAAAATAGAGTCAACGTAAGTACGCATGTGTACTCTTACTGACTGAAACATAAGTGGGGTGTAAGAGCTAATTCAAATGGTGTCGTGACATTCTCATGTACGACGTTAGTGTGTAGTACTTGTTACGTACTGAATTCTGTGATTTTGTTTTGTCTCCATATACTGCATGCATTCACGTTTCACAGTTATCAGTTTGACCCTGAGTTCATGTCTGTTATCCCGTGTCTCCTCTACTTATTTTTGTTTCCACACAGTTCATGGTGTAGCGCTGCACGTGTTCCGTTAGTTAGAACTTCAGCATAAATCGCAACTACTTGTACTTTCAGACATGTCACGTGATTGTTGCCAGGGTTTGAGCCAATCAGAGCGTTTACAGGCAGGGCCTGAACCCCTGATCATGCCTTGCCTGCCAGCTCTACTACGATATTACATGTCACGTACCCGCGCGCGCGCACGGTTCTCCTGCGCTTGGGCTTGCTTTCCCTTGGTAGTTGGAAGTCAGTGGCTGTTAGTACTCTTAGATTATGTACAGAAAGTGGTGGACATCACGCAACTGCAGTGTAAATTAAAGGGTGGTTGTCAACTGACAACCGCATAATTTTTCGACATAATTAATAAAAGAATTTTCATCTAAAGAGTGAAAAGCAACTAAATAGAGCGGTTGTCGGTTGACAACCCCCCTTTTATTTAGATTATGTATCTGAAGTGTTCACGAGGCTCTCCTTGACTATACATTAGATAGTGTGTCTGGACACGGACTATTGGATGCATTGTTCTGTGCATGTATGGTACTTTAGGTAACTGCAGGCTAGACGAGCCATACCGATTCTATGTGCATGCCCTACAGCATTATGGCGCTTTGCTGGTTTGTATTCATCCATTTTCACGGTACATGTACTTAGACATTTGAGGTAGACGTGTAGGCGCCTTTCCATAGATCATGTCAATAGACTAGTAGTGGGCACGCCAGACACTTTGTGGCATCGCCGGTGTTTCAGTATTGTCAGTTTGCACCTATGTGGTCGCAGTTCTATCGCGACAAGCTGTGCATTTGCCTCTAGGCAATTCACCTTTCCTTAGCTACGCTGCAGTTGTGCTGCGATATTCATCTATAGCATAATATTGGTCTGTGTGATCGAATCCATGTGTTCAATGCATTCTAGGTTGCTAACATAACAAACCAGACCAGACACGGTATGGACTCATGATTGTATGTAGGTGTGAACAAGTTAGTTTCTGGCAATGTTGTGGTGTTTGGTTTCCGCCCAACATTGTCGATCTGCATGTTTGCACTAGCGTGCAGCTGAACCAACGCAGCCGAACCAACGTGCCTTGCAATGCTTTGCTAGGCTTTTCTTTCACTGTATCTTTTTGGTCACATATAATACCGTACACTTTTGCTTTTACTCACTCTCTCTTTTTAGCACGTTTGCGTTTTGGTTATATCGAAGAACCCAGTGTGTAGTTACGATCCATCACAGTTTCAATGTTTATGGACTAGCGTGGTGTAGTCCTGCGGAACATGAAGTAAACACAACGTAGAAATATCACAATTGTCTCTTGTGTATTATATCCGTCTGATGTCACCAGATCGTCACACGGTGCTGTGACCAAGATACGGATCATGCCGAACGCTGATTCAACTGGACGAATCGCGAGGCTTTTCAGATGCAGGGACACAATGGAAACTGAATGACTTCAGAACAGCACTGAAGCGTTATGTTATCATGCAAGACGCCTTTCTGCGCCGCACAAACACAGGCGGTACTACAGCAGAAGATGTCACTCACTATTCTGCAGGTGCACTGGTGACAGGCGCATGCAAGTTCACCAGAAGGAAGCGGTCTGATGTTAACTGGAATGCCAGCAGTATGAGAGGGTGTGCATTCTGCGGCGGATCTCACCTGGACAAGAGCTGCGCGAAATACACAACAGTAGCACAGCGGAAAGAATAACTGATTGAACAGAAGCGTTGCTTTGTGTGTTTGCGCACAGGGCACCGGTCAACTCAGTGCAAGGCCACCCGCAAGTGTAATGTGTGTTCTCGCATGGGTCACCAATCAGAGTCACCATCATGTCACGATCTGCCCTGAATCTCAACAGAAATCTGACAGCAGTACCAACATAGTAGCTGACCAGCCTGTGGCTGACGAGGTACCAGCATCTAGCGCAACAGCAGCTAGTGCAGCATCAACCAGTATCGCCATTGACCGTAAGATAGTCAGTCGTCTTGATCGGTGCAGATTTCCTCTGGGAGTCTCAGTTGACGTGGAGCACCAGAGGACTTCCGCCAGGACTACAGTTTCTGCCTACCACAGTCGGTTTTGTGGTGACTGGCCGAACACGTCACTCCAAGCACTCAGCTACGCCGATGAGCAGCCATGCCAGCTATCGTTTCTCTAACTGATGCAACTTCCGACTCCTGCACCATCCCAGATCTGTGGGACCTAGACTGTGTTGACATCCAGGATTCAGGCAATCTTACTAACAACGACCTAGCCATTAGGCAATTCATCATTGTTCTACGATTTTGCCTGCCACCAATCGTCATGACCTGCGATACTGAGAAGGCCATTTTACAAATCAGTGCCAACCCAGCATACAGAGTTGCGACACGATTTCTGTGGTTCGCCAACTCCGACAGTCCATCAGTCACCCCATCCAGCCTGTTCACGCTCATAAGCAGTCCATTTCTGCTTGGCGCGTCTATACAGCATCATTTGGCACAGCAAGATGACAAAACAGCTAGCAGTGGCTGTTGGTGAGAACATTTTCTGCTGTGCCATTGGAGTGTGCACGATACACGAACCCTGCTCTTTTGTTGGCACCGCCTATGTAACTTACTGCATAGGGTGCAAGGTGACCGTTGTCGGTTTACATGTACTCCAGTTATTACACCGTGCATGCACTGAGTCTGTGCTCAGCGGCACTGTGCATCCATAGGTGTTCGTTTGCGGTAGCGCAAGGTGACACGCAAGGTTGATGGATTGTTTTGTCCGCTGCTATTCGAAGCTCTCGGAGTCGGAAGCGTTAGCTCTGTTTCCCCTGTTCCTCCCTGCGCGGAGTCTGTAGTTCTGGCTTGCAGTTGCTGTTACATGCATGTTGGCAGTTGCATGTGTGTTTGGTTTTCAGTTGTCTTTATTTGTTTTGTGTGGACGACAGTTCAATATTCTAGCAGTTGTTGCACTTCCTACTTCTGAAGTACATTCCGTAGTTATCTGCGGTTGGTGTTTGAGAGAGCAAACTGTGTTCTTCTCCAGAGTGGAGTAAACCATTCGCTTGTGTCTGAGGAAAACCCTGTGTGTTGACTTGGCTGTAGAGTGAAAGTACCACATGGTCACATGGTCCACAAAATCTTAGAACTACTTGTAACTTAGGGTCTTCTGGCGTATGGTATAATTATATGAGCAGCATGAGAGTGAAGTAAAAGACTATTAGCTCAAACATTCAGTCTTTCAGGAGTAGGTGTTTCATCACGGAATAGGTTCTGCAGTTCACTTACACACTGCAACAATGGACCAGCAGTGTCCAGCATACAATAGAGTCATGTGAATATGTACCGTATGCATACTCACAGCTGCAAGGCCAGCGCCCCGTGGCTGCTTGACTTCTCAATCGATATAAATTTTCACAACAGTAAGACTCTGTGATCAATCAGAGCTGTGCTTCGAAGTAGTCACAAATGCCCCATGATCAGTCACAAAACAAAACTTTGCAACCAGTCACAGCTTCCACGGTGCCCCAAGACCAGTCACCAGAAATGACCGTGGTAAATCTGCAGGGAGTTCCATAATCTGTTCATTGCACAGTTCACTATGCTATGATTCAAGAGGGGGGGGGGGGGGGGGGGGGGGTAGCGTTCCTGCGGATGCGGAAAACTTGGCTGGAACCCGAGTGTCACGTGAACCCTGACTTTTATTATTTGTTTTACGATGAGCCTATTATACGCGATACAGGCTCAGAACACACTTTTCATCTAGTTGGCATATCAGGGATATAGGGCGGAGCAGCCCATATCCCCAATTATGACACGCGAGTAATAGTGAAATACGATTGGCGTATTGTGCTGGACTGACTGCGGTAATGTAAAGCTAAAATAAAGCAGTCAGTTTGCCCTTAGCATGGCCTTGTCATGAGGGTGCCACATCCGTGGAAAGGCAACATGCCGGCTAATCTCCCTGAGAAGTTGAGTGGTTATCAGCAGGCGATGACGCTGTGTCGATGATGACCTGTTGATGCCCGACAGGAACCTTGCGAGGAGAGTTATTGGGCCTGACGGGTAGGTAAAGCCAACTTCCACATGAAGTTTGCGGATGGCCGACATGTAGACATGAACAGATCGGGGCTGAAAAGTTCTGAACAACTCGGCAGCAAAATAACACATAAAGTAAAAAGTCATCACCTGGCAATGGATTCCAGTTATGCCCTTGACAGAACTGGAAGTAACGGGTATCGGCAGAAAAATATTTCCGGCTGGTGCCAGTGCCGCTAGCTGCAGCACGGAGTCCGGCAACTGAGAGTTGGCAAGACTGGCTGATCTGGCTCAGCTGCTGCTTCCGGAGCCCTCGATGGTTCAAACACCATCGGCGCAGGCCACGTTTTTCGGCACCGACGATTTGTTCGTCCACCAAAAGTCGAAACAAATGTTTCTCACTTGAACACTCCGTAGAGCTGCCGCTGTTATGCCGAGGCCCATTGGCGCATGGTGTGTATACTCCAAATCTACATGTATGATGATGGGTCACTGCTGACGTTTCTGCTCTTGGACAGTGCAACGCCGCATGAAGATATGTTGTGGCTCCACAATCGCTGAGAACGCTAGTGTGCGTCCATGGAATACTAAAACACAATAGGCGCGGCGCAGCTAACGCCCACTTGGATGAATCGGAGTGGTGGCGAGTGCATTCTCCTTCCTCGGTGAACACTGCTGGTCACCCTGTTTGATGATCCACCAAACACCATCGGTGCAGGCCGCGTTTTTTCGGAACCAGCCATTTATTCGTCCACCAACAATAGAAATTAATGTTTCTCACTTGAACACTCTGCATGATCTGTAGAGCTGTCGCTGTCGTGACAAGGCCGTGTATACTCCAAGTCTACATGTAGGATGAAGAGTAACAGTTACTGCTGATAATTAAGTTTGCGCCCGTGGACAATACAACGCTGTGTGAAGTAAATTGTGGCTCCACAATCGCTCTGAATGCTAATGTGTGTCCATGGAATACTAAAACACAATAGGCGCGGTGCAGCTAACGCCCAACGTGGATGAAACGGACAACAGCAGCGACTAGTCTAGAGCGTTCTCCTTCCTCGGTGAACACTGCTACAACTTTTGTACAAGACATTATGCTGGATGATTCACCAAACACTCGTTGGGGGCCAAGTTTTCCGGCGCCAGCGAGTTGTTCGTCCACCAACTAAATTTGATGAGTCTTTCTTCAACACTTCGTAGAGCAGCCGCGCAAGGCCTTTCCTTCGCGTTAGGGTAGCGATCCTTCCTAGATGATATCGCTATTCATTGTTACTTTTTACTACAATGAGTAGTGTTTCTCCGAAAATAAAGTCAGCTGCCTGGGCATTGATTAGGCATTAGTACGAGTCGTACGCGCTCGCGGTCCGCGGACGTGTCAGTGACACGTGAAACGAAAAGATTTTTTTGGCGGGTAGTCGGCAAAAATTAAGTGACGGTCCCTTTAGGGCCTGGTCAGACTGCGGCAAATTTTGGTTGCCTGACGAAAACAGAACAGCGTCCAGAATTTGAATCGCGATCACACTACACATGTGGGGAGAGTGAAAATTCAAACTTCATTTGGAGCGTCAAGTGGTAATCTCCACGAACGACGTCAAATTCCTTCACCTTGGGGATCGCCAACACCTTCAGTGCAATCCTTGCAACCATCCTTATGAGTTTTGTTGTTGTCCGTGGCCAATTAGCTCTTCGATATCGAGATGAAAAAATCAGTGATTATCAGCGTCAATGGCGTATCAGCGTCAAATCCTGTTTGGAGCGGAAAAGCGTGGTCCGTTCTTGCTTTTTTTTTGGAGCGTCAACTCTCGCTTTTGCCGCTCTGGCGGCAAGTTACTATGGAGATTCGGATTATAATCCAAGGATTATTTCGATTTTGCCGCAGTCTGACCAGGCCCTTAGTCCTTCGCTATTGCTACCAGGGAGTAGTAAAATACAGGGAGGTGACACGAGCATGTACGGCCAGTTTGACGATTGCCTCAGCACCGTTTTCACCCGGCGGGTGAGATTGGGGTACTATGGGTACCGAAGTGTGTAGACACGCGCGCGGATCAGGATTCTCTCGATCAGGGAGTAGTAAAATACCTACCGCCAAAGAGACTCCTACTGCAGCCCGTAGAAACTCAGCGCTGAGAATTTCCAACAATTGTCTGCCTTCACAAAGTTTGGTAGTCGACCAAACTACCACTATGTCAGGATAGAAGTCCAGCAAGAGTGGTATCACTTTGCGAGATATCCCTGCGCGCCGTAGATTTTTCCTGTGTCGATACAAGCTGTTTACGACGACGTAGCCCGCATTTCAATCCTTGACAAACTTAGGAACATTTCATTCCGAAAAGTGAACTCCCGAATCTCTAGCATACCTTAATATGAAATGCTCATCATCACAAAGAAGGTAGAGAAGTACTGGTTGATCACAACTGAGGAGAAATTAGGGGCGATCGTGTGGTGTCCTAGAGATTTTTTCGACTTCAAAATCTGTGCACTCGCTTTTCATCTCCAATCGTACACGTATTGTTCTCAAGGAAATCACCTTCCTTCTATTGCTCCATGCCGTCGATCGGTACGATTTTCGGAAGGGTGGTACCTTTCCATATGACGATGACACAGATGTATCACAAGAGCAAAACAAATGCTGTTCCATGAGATGGATATAGACCTTTTCACGGAATTAGTTCTTCGACAAATACTCCAGATTGATTCAGCAGATCATCTTTTTTTGCGAAAGAAAAAAAAACAAGCGCGAGGCAACCATCAAAAATCACGATTAGTGGCGTGTCACCTCCCTGTATTTTACTACTCCCTGATTGCTACCGTATTTTTCCGTATCCATTGACCACGGGCTTTATCGGCTCATCAAGGCCACCGCGGGAACGTCGCTCATTGGCTACAACCATAGAAACGGTACGGTAAAAACCTGAAACAGGTATCGAGTCGGGAGTCGTCAAGTACGAGGTGATTCGTCATTATAGGGCTTGAAAGTGATGACGTCAAAACGGCCAGGGAGTAGTAAGTTGTCATCAGATTTCTATTTTTGGATCCACTAAGGTGTGACTTTGCTATTGCCTAAGTATGTGGGTGCATAGCAACCCACTCATGTCGCATGCAGGTGTGACTTTTATTTCGCCACCAGTTGTAACCCCGCCCCCAGTAGCCAAATCAGTCAGTTTCACTGGTTACATCACCTTGCTGAGAGTAAGACGGCTTGAAATGTGCTTGGATCCATACAAAAGCTGGATCCAAGTGGATCCAATTTTTGAATTTTTGAAATTGTTGCTATGCTGTGACGTAGCACTTTCAAGCCCTATTTAACACGAAAGTAAAAAAAGCCTTCCGTAGGGTTCGAGGTGTGAATCTTTCCATTTCTTCCTCTAAAAATGTAATACTGACGGTCCTTGGATTGCACGCCATGTACACACACCCACAACACTGCAATGGCACGGGGTATGGTGGTGGTGTGAGTGAATATGGAAGTCATCACTCGCGCTGTAGCTTTTTGAGATTTATTCTAGTATTTCAAGATCGCCAATTTATTTGAATTTAGCAGTCAACGCCGTCTTCTATCTGCAGCGTTCACAAGCGTCTGCTTTTCTCAAAATGTCGTCGAAGTCACACGGATAGCTTTGCCAAGTCATGGCCTTGGGAATGAGTCCGTGTCGATGTCGTTTTCGTCACACGGTGAGTAAATTGCATCGCAGCTCAAAGAAACTATTTTGGTCACAAAACGAATTGGGACCCATGCCGCTCGTCAACATTTACAACACTTTCGTTCGACATGTCCTCTCTGACTCCATTATCGATACGAGGAAGAACTCGTTTGTTGTAAACCAGACGACAGACGTACAACCGTATATTAGTACACAGGGTACGATCTTACAATGTCATGTCGACTGTATCAACGTGAGTGAGTTGTCATTTTTCCTGCTTTCGCGCGGAATATTTCTTCGAGTTCACAGTGAGTTTTTCCAGGCAGCGCTCGAGTGCTCATACGGTAAGACGCCAAACTCCGCGGGCGATCGCCAGGATTGCAAATCTTTTTGAAACGGACTGTAGGCTTTGCAAATTTGTAGCAGGGAGTCGTAAAATACCTGCTTTGTAGCTGTGTGTGTGCGTGCGCTTTTATTTTTGCGTGCAGAAATTCTGTGTAAAAAAATCTATAACTCAAAATCAGGCGCGAACGGCTCTGATTGGTCGATCACAGAAGCGGGAGTGCTTGAAAGACAACATTCCGAGGATCTTGTTGTTGTTCGGCAAGCGTTGTTGACTCTGGCTTCCACGAAGTAAAAGAGCAATACATTCCGCTTCTTTCCGCCGTTTCCTCTGTAACAACTGTATCGTCGAAGCATTCCTAAAGAAAAATGTCTCGGGATCCTGATGTTGTAGAGACAATCGTATCCCAAATCGGGGGCAGAAAGCTCAAGGTGAGAAAGCTTCGCAGATGCCACCAATTCCCGTATGCTGCTCCACGTTGACTTTATCTTCCATCCATGCCCCCTATTCCCCCGTCTTTAGATTGCCATCGAGGGAAATATATCAAGTGGAAAGTCAACCCTTTTGAATCATTTTCGTAACAAATCCTACTGTGATGTTGTTGAGGAGCCAGTGGACGCATGGAGAAACCTTGGAGGAGATAACCTTCTGGTAAGATTTTATCAAGTGATACATGCTGCATGTCACCGTTTGTCTAGCCAATGTCCTATTTCTCCCTTTCTTCCTCACTAAGGCCTGAACTAGCACTACATGTGGTGTCACTACCGGGCGTATTGTGGTCCATCTTACATTTGTTGTGTCTGTTTATCTGTGACCTTTCCTTGTGCAGTTACTGCTAGATGTAATAATAAATGTGCCATGACATTTTGATTATTTACTTTTAGAGTGAAGTTGAACCTATGGAGTGTAATAAGCAGCACTGAATTGTCTCCAGGTCAAGGAGTGCTGCAGAATCGGCGATATTTGTCATGAAACACACACTTGTTATCAGGCATACCTATTCGGACCCCGGAATTACGGGCGCTTCGGTCTACCAGGCACCCTTTCGGCGAGTTTCAGTGGAAATATTACTACTCCTTTGTTTGTGGAAATAGTGACGTCATATGTCATATCTATGGCCTTTCCCCATCTAAATGTATGTGATTCGGAGTTACGGATGTTTCAAAGTTACATTCCCAGACCACCCGGCTAAGCGAGGTGCCTTTGTTTGTCCACATGCTCTGTGTTTGCACAGGCACGCATGTATGAAGAACCAAGCCGCTGGAGTTACACCTTTCAGTCATATGTTTTAAAAACAATGATGGATGTACACAATAAGCCACAGGTACGTTGTTCATGTCATTGAGTGTTTCACAGTGCGTGATGCCCTATGTTGTTTTCGGCTGCTTCCTATTCACCTTGACGTAGTGCTTTGCATCCACTAAATGGCTTTCCTTATGCCTTCTCTCCTGCTGTGTACAGGATGTTCCCCTTGGTATTCTGGAGAGGTCGATATACAGTGCGCGCTACTGTTTTGTTGAGAATCTTCATAGCAGGTAAGCTGTTGTCACAAGCTGTGTGATTGGTTCTTTTTCCGTTCTTCTCTCCATCTTTATTCTGCCTGTTGCTGTATTCTGCCACTGTTAGCACTGTGTGCCTGCTGAATGTTGACTTCTCCATGTTCATATTCAGCATTCACTGAGTGATGTTGCAGTTTATCTACTTACTACATGTGCATGGTGCGCGGGTCACTTTTGAACGTTGGGATCATTTGCTATCGGTGGGTGGATGTGTAATTCAATTCATTTCAATGCAGTTCGATCCATGTTGTACAATTTCCGTTGTCTGTCTGCATTTTTTAGTGGTCTTATGGATGATATGGAGTACAAATGCTACACTGAGTGGTTCGACTTTCTCATGGCCAAAAATCGGCCACAACTTGATTTAATCGGTAAGAAGTGGTTCCTTGCTGGCCTTGTCAAATATATGTTGGTGTCTGAAAATTTGGTTTTGTTGCCAATCATTTTGCTGCATTGTGACTTTGTCCTGTGTGTGTTTTTTCCTTTTGTCTTCTTCTTCTCCCTTTGTTATATAGTTTACCTTCGCACTTCCCCTGAAGTTGCTTATCAGCGTCTCTTATCGCGTGCTAGAGAGGAGGAGCGCACTGTTCCCAAGGAGTACGTGTATGCTTTGCATCGGCACTACGAGACCTGGCTTGCTGATTCATCCAACCACTGTTGGCATGGCAGCACACCTGTTCTGGTGAGTACATGTACCTGTGCTGTCGGCTGAACAAATGTGTGGTTATAATGTGTGTATATAACAATGTCTATGGGCATGCATACTGTGTGCGTGGATGGGTGGGTCATTGACACCGACTCATTGTTTGTTGTTACGAGTGTACTCTTGTCTTAGTCGGTAGAGCATGAGACTCTTTTGATCTCAGGGTCGTGGGTTCGAGCCGTTGGGCGCCAGTGTTGCAAAAGACGGATCCACGAGCGGGATTCGAACCCAGCACCCCTGTCTTTCCGTGACAGTGCCCTACCGATTAGGCTGCCGGGGATCACACACACACCCGTGGGTCCTTCTTGCTACACTCTGACTATCTGCTGTTGTGTGCGCTTGCTTTGTTCCTGTATGTTTGTGTAGGTCCTGGATGGAAATCAGGATATGAACAGCTATGAGTTCTTGCATTCTGACATGATTGAACAGATCACCGCATTCCTTGGAGATGACAGTGATGAGGAGGATGACACTGACGACCTCGATTTTGACCTCTCTCAGTACCTTACTCAAACTCTACCTGTGGATGATGCATCCCAGTGGCCAGCAGCACCTCTAGCTGCACCTCTTCCAAATCTAGTCTCTGCTTCCGCATAAGCAAGCACCTGCTCGTGTTGAAAACGCGTCACTTACGCTGATTTTCCCTCATTGATCTCTTGTCATGGTAGCAGCCCGTTACCATCCTTCATTCCGCATCATTTCCTTCCAACTTCGAATTTCAATGGACAACTCCTCATGGATAAATCTTCCTTCATTCTCTCTCTCTTTCTTTCTCTTTCTGTCTCTCATACACCCACACACACACGCTATTGTCGCCTGGATTATGAAATCATCTGACTTATCGAAACTGACCAATTGCCTCTTTTAACTATATGCCTCTACTAGTTGAGGTTGCTGTATCTGTGTTTTGTCTTGTTTAGTCCCGTAACACTGTGTTTTTTAACACAGTGTGGATGTTTTGTTGATTTTTCTCCTTGTTGAGAGTGGTTTTTAACTTTTTACCACAGGCTGTAGTGCTTGCTACGCGCATCACTTCTTTCGGGCTTCCTGTCCCAAAACCGCAAACTGCTTCATGTCAGATATATGAAGCCGTTGAGATTTTACTTTTTAACCTTGCACATGGAGACATGTTTTCCTCAGAGCACATATCTTAACACATTCAAGACATGCTGCTCAATTTGTCACTTGCTCTTGATTTTTGTTTTTTGTTTTCACTCTGCAATGTTGGTTTTAGACCGTGGCTGTGTCAAATGAGACAGTCCACCCCATCTCTCCGTTCTCTTGTTCTGACACGAGTGTTCCGAACTTCTGAGCTGCCAGGGTGAAGCTGTCCTCTCGATAGTTCATGAAGCCATGGTCTATTTTAATAGCAAGAGCAATAACAACGAATGCTTGAGTGCTGTGCTGGTATAATATAGATACCAGTGGCTGTGTTCGATTATGCACTTAAAAGTGCATTAAAGTCGTTCGATTTGCATGTCTCTCTGGAATCAAGAGTACATAACCCCCTACTCTTGCTGGAATCTATTCACCTGGGGTTTTTTTTTTTTTTTTTTTTTATTTACTTGAAAAAGCACATAACCACCAGGAAAGCTGACAAAGGAAAAAGAGTAAGAAAAGACAGATAAAAAGAGAGCTGAGAGAGAGAGAGAGTTGGGGTACGGTTAGGGGAGGACTAGACATTGAATGGTGGTCGCCACAGTCACAGATAGTAGCAGTGCTGGTGAGGCTACACGGGGTGATGTCAAGAGTATTATAAACCTTGGTGATGTGAATAGCGCGAATCGATTCGCGGGCATAATCTCACGCACTCACTGAGTGTGCATCACCTCAAACGACTCTGGCCCATGGCATGTACGTGATGTACCGCGTATACACGTGTTCAATTGAAGGAAACATTTCAACCTCAATCTACAGTAGAGTCGCGCGCTGAAGAACGTGGAGCCCAGGGAGTCGTACTCAAACTAGTTTGAGTACGACTCCCTGGTGGTGGACAAATCACCATTTGACACTGCAGAAAATATAGACTATATTACAGTCAGACCTCGCTTAATTAACCGCACACATCCGTTTTCCACAAAATTATCCGGATAGGCGAGGGCACCGGATAATCGAACACACATACTGTACATGTATGACATATGCTGTAAATCGGTAACCAACGATTTTCTTCCGCATGGCAAGGGATACGGATAAAAGAGGACCGCATACGCGAGGTCTGAGTGTATTGCAAGGAAACATGTGTGATGCATTGACACCGGTGCAGTACAAACGTAAATCACTCGTGCAAGGAGCATTGCATCATAAAAATGATGTCCACTTGAAATTCTGCTGGGACAGCACTGTTACTATATGCCGGAGTTGCACACTCTTGGAGGCTATGCACTCTTGCCTCTTTCTATCTCAATGAGAGAGGTCAGAGATTCAAAAGAGCAATCAAGAGTACATAACTTCCAAGAGTATGCAACTCCTGCTGTCCCGGCCGAATTTCAAGTTGACGCCACGCACATACCCACTCCTGCTAATGAAGACATGAATCACAGCTATTATATTTGTACAGCTGCTTCACAGCCTTTAGATGATTGAAAATCATACTAAATATTATAACAATGGGCCTGTGCAGACAAGATCTCAGGCCAGATCATACAGTCATGGACAAAAAGCATGCAACCACTGGTAGCTGTGGTACTAAAGAACTCTAAACCGCCAAACTGTATTAGTAGCTTTTCTCCGAGCTTGAAGCGGCTTCATGAGGCAATGTAGTCAAACAAAGCAGAAAAAAGGTTCCTGGATGGAATAATAATCTCAACACATTCAACGAAGTAGCACACTGTACCGTTGTAGGGCTAGGATATGAGAACCCAATGCACACTTGAAGCTCACAGGCACACAGTGGGCAGTGGGTGACAGCACGAATACCGAGGCTTTCCATTTCATTGGATTCCAAGTACTTCAGAGTACTTCAGTGCTGGGTGGCTTGCTACACCTTTCCAGCATGAGCGTCACCACTGGTGTGTGCTTCAAGATTGAACGAAGACAATTCGATGAACCCAATACGAGTATGAACAGCATTACAACTGGTAAGGTCATGCTAGGTCTTGCATTGTCAGCAAACGAGACGCTGATGCGGAGCTACACACCACATTTCCAATATTGTCTTTTTTTAAGCAATAGATGAAAAGCAAGAGTGGCATTTAAGGAGCTTTGTAAGCAAATGTCATCTTCCAACTTTACCCAAACGCTCATCCGTTTTCGGGTTTGCTGTTATTGTCTGCACTGTCACGATGATCTCATTGATGCTTGTCTGCAACTGACGTAGCTCAGCAATGTGCAGCAAACGCAGCACCTTAGCAGCTTGGTTCAAACATTTATCTAAAGTAGCAGCAGCAGCAGAAACAAGAAGAAAAATGTGAAAAGTAAAAAAAAAAGAGAATACAAAATTGTCAAAAACACAGGCATGGGAAACATACAGTAGAGTCATGAACTGATGTTCATGTGATGCTCAAATACCGCAAAGTACCATTGACCCGCACCCTCTCCAATATTTTGCCTGTGAAACGACTACAATAATGTACAGGTAAAATACAGTGTTGAACTGATGGAGGTACTACTATTGTATAGTTATACAGAACAGTTCGGTGAGGGCACGTCTGTGGATGGAACTGTTCACAATCCAGTACTGCAAGTCTGACTTCGCAGCCTTGATTTCGGACCGATTTTTCGGTGCAGCACTGAAGGCTACGTGCCCCCGCACCCGTAGACAATGCCAGCCTAAATATACACAAGGCTGCGTGCCCTGCAACCGTAGCCAATGCCAGCCTAAATATACACAAGACTGCGTGCCCTGCAACCGTAGCCAATGCCAGCCTAAATATACACAAGGCTACGTGCCCTGCACCCATAGACAATGCCAGCCTAAACATGCACAGTGGCCTGCATTTCACTGGCCACGGCTATACTCTTGCTAAGATGTTCACTGTACTTTGCCCCGTGATGTGTAGATGGAGGCACGCGTGTCTGCACATCCTGAAGTAATGGTGCTCTGGGTGAGTTCACCAATGATTCTCTAACTGTAATGAATACTTGACTGTATTGTGGCTTTAAATTAAACTTTGAAGAAGGGCTGAGGCTTCCTGCAGCTTCATCTGTGAAAAGAATTCGGGTGGACACACCCATTCCCATAGCACTGCACATCACATCCGAACCAGTTCCGTTATTTTTACAACGTTTCGGCACTTTCATTGTTATTACCTGACGATGGCCAAGTGCCGAAACGTTGTAAAAATAACGGAACTGGTTCGGATGTGATGTGCAGCGCTATGGGAATGGGTGTGCCCACCCGAATTCTTTTCACAAATTAAACTTTGTGATTACAAAATAAGAAGTAGCGACTTCGGCAGTATTATTGATGAAGTTGGTTGTTCCTAGAAGTAAATGGAACACACGCTTCCTGCCGAACTTGACACCTGACTGACTCATGACTGCCATCTGAAGCACACACGGTTACATTGTGATTACATTTCAGAAAATGCTCAGAAATATCTCAACTGTAAATCGAGCGAAAAGCTGAACGAACCTAAGTGGAAAAAGGCAGTATTGTTCTGTAGCATTGGCAATAACTGTTGTTACGACGTACTTCTGCGCAAATAGGGAAACACAAAATATTGACAATCAACATCGACAAGGTATTGAACTCACTTTTCGTGTCAAAACCTAAGTCCATCTTGTCCAGTGCAAACATATCCTTGCTCTGTATGACAGCAATAAAACCAGCAATAACACCAGCATAACATAGAAACTCACATAAAAGCAAGACGTGAATACAAGCACGAAAATGAGAAGAGGACACGCATGCATGTACATTGGTAATGCATACAGTTCACACATGGCATTGTATAGTGATACTACAATTTAATGTACAGGCAGCCGCGTGAATAACAACCTCGCATATAACAACACAACACAACACAACTGTTTTCTGATGATCGCTTAGTGCGTGAAACTCGGAGTAAAAACACTTTCTCTGTCCTCCTATTGTTTACAACACAACCTTCAGACTTGAAAGTATACTTGATGTTCGTAAAGAGCCTGAAGTGTGTCCTTTTTTCTGAGTAGTACCTTCAGACCTAGTGACCATTCGACTGCATGCTTTCAACCTCACGAATAACGATAACTCTCCTCATCAACAGGTCTACATTAAGATGATGAGCAGTGCCACTGTAACATGGAAAAATGTGGGCACAAGTTATGCGATTGAGTCCACCAACTAAACCAGATTTTGAATAGTCAGACGTGCATAATCTAGCACTGACATGGAGCACTGAGACATTCCCACTGTTCATGATTTGCAACAATGTCCTCTTAAACTACAGTCACTATTGGGCTTCTCCTCAATTTCGAAAGTTGCTCCCATGCTTTTCAGCCGCTAAAATTAATAGCGATTTTCATCCAGATTTGTGACTCTTTGGTTTTCGCGGTTTAAAAATTATGTAAACCATGTCCTTCAGGTTTTGTGCCTGGGTTAAAAAAAATGCACGTACGGCACGAGACAGTAATACCTGAAAAATAATTTGCCCCAGAATAGGAAGAGCTGCGTGATCTGTGGCCTAAGCACCACAAGGTCATGCATGAAATGAGCCAGTTACCCATATCGCAATATGCCACATAATCTTATAACGGTATTCCTTGGTCTGTCACTAATATCGTTCTAAGGGTAAGTCGACTGTATCAGGGTTTGAGAGTATGCTGCAACATGCACATGAACTGAGCTCTTGCCCCCCCCCCCCCCCCCTCCCCAAACACCAAGAAGTAGGCTGCCTGCCACTCAAAACCCTCGGCCACTGTACACCTGCAATTGTGGTAACCATACCTCTAAAGATGCTTGCTTAAACTCCTTCATTGCATCGGGAGAAAATCGACTTTCTAACAGCATCCTCGCTGCCTGAAAAAAACAAGGAAATATGACAATCATTCACACAATTTTACACATCCAGTCAACAAAGCACTTCTCATAAGATATCGAACGTTTTCGTTCCCTTCTTATCCAGGATAATACAGGGAATGGCTCAATTTGGAAAGACTAAAACTTAAATAGGGTGAAGATGAAGATAACAACACTCGTGACAAGGTGGCAATTTATCAAGTTTAAAATACTGTAATTTCACAAATTTTCGGTGTACTTTTAACTTTTATTTTCGGTACTTTCGGTGCGTCTGTTTCATACCTAAAATTTCAATACACCGAACAAACACTAACACACATAATCCAATAGGGAACTGCTTCTCTGTACCGAAAATTTCTGTTCACCTAACCTGGCCTGTTGCCCTCATACCGAAAATATTGAGCACCGAAAATTTCTGAAATTAGAGTAACCCAAATTTCGAAATAAAAATGACACCAACCTCTTCTTCACCAACAAAGTGAGCAAACTATGTAACTTGTCACGAGTGTTGTTATCTTGATCATTGCCCTGTTTTTAAAGTTTTAGTCTTTCCAAATGGAGCCATTCCCTGTATTATCCTTGATGAACGTACCTTGCCAGAGTGCTCAAACTGACAAGTCAGTGAGCTCTGCATAACGCAAACAGCAAATTACTAATTAGGTACCCAGAACACGGAAAAGCAAATGGCTGTTTCCTTTGGAAGAGGACTAGGGCTGCAACGGGTAGGGGTTTGGTCGGGTAACGAGTTCGGGCATTTCTATCCGGGTAGCTGGGTACCCTATTGAGTATTTTTGGACATACCGTATAAGTACAAATTTTCGTTTACAAAATCTTTCGTTACATCACTCCACTAGCAGGTTCGTTATGTACTAAATTTCGTTTTTGGTCGAGGTCTGTCACCCCGAACGTTCAGAAGGGTCAAGGGATCGAAGTTCGCCGTGCAGGCACTAAGTGCCGTCCTCTAAATTTTGCGTGAAATTCGAAAACGACCCGCACGATCACACCGTCTTGTCTCCCGAATATGGACAGCCCTGACTCGAAACTCACACGATGCGTTTTTCCCAGTTTTCATTTCGACCCTAAATTGAAGAGTGCGACGGTGATGCTCTGATTTCCATATTTCCGTTTTGGGTGAGGTGACCGAGCAGGCACCCGAGCTGCCGTGCCACCATTTTAGCTTGGTACAAACTTTAGTTATTTCGTGCCCCTAACGAGTACTGTAAAACATGTAATTTTAGGTGCATTAAAATTTCGGTGCCAGCGATCTGCCAGGTTTCAGGTGTGAATTAGAATTAGGTGACCAGCGTTCCCTTCACATACAGTGCATACTCTAGTGCCTTTAGGTGTAGGTGCCTGGTTTCTCTACCGAAAGCAGCGAAATTAAAGTAACACCGAAAATTACATGTTTTACAGTATAGCGAAAGTTAATTCCAAACCAAATTTTGCACTTATACAGTAGTTTGTACAGTGAGTGTGTACTTGCGCTACATAGACAGTGTACGGTAAGCACGTAGCCGTGCTTTTTACATGCACCGTTGCAACAACACCGTACTCCAACTACCCTATCAGGTTCTCAGGAGTAAACTTCTACCCGAATACCTGCTCTAACTACGGGTAGCACGGGTACCCTACTACCCGATGACACCCCTAATTCCAACGCAATCTTTACAATAGAACTGCAGGTCACTTTCCACCATGCAACCTGCGGCACTTGTGAAAAGAATATGCTTGTCACATACAGCCACAGGGCTGCCGTCTTCAAGCAGCAACACGAGCGGATAGGATTAGGGTTGGAATGTTCATAAAGAGAAGTATGCATCCGGAAGTACTCAGGATCCAGATTCCGAGCCAGATAGCAAGAGGACCATCACAGACTTCTTTGTGCCTGCAGTGTAAGTAAAAAAGAATCCTGCTCCCTGCCATGATGAAGTACATTACTGGCTTACTTCGTTGCTGGAGTATAGGATATTTTCGTTCTGCCCAGAAACAATGTTACACAAGTAACACAACTATGCTGGGAACGGGGTGCAAAAGGAAAGGCAGATCTATAGCAGCTGTTCAAAGCACATTATCATGGCTTTTTCTAGCAGCAGACGCACATGGGTGTTGAGGATCATGGATCAGCCGTTTGATGGCAGCCCAATCAGCAACTGTCCACTGGCCATGAGATGTAAGTGATAGCACATGTATGACCACACACGCCATTGCCATTGGACGCCATTGGACGCCCATCACCGGAGGCGATGATAGCGATGCTACAGCAGAAGCCATAGCAGCTTGTGCTGGGATTGCACCATTCAACAGCTTGCAAGGCTGAAGAATTGACCGCCACTATTCAGCCTGGTCTACACCACACAGCTATGAAGTGGCTTTTTCTGGCCAGTGAATCCCTACTTTTTGGTTTTTTTATTTTATTTTTTCCCGCACACACATCACACCACATACTCCGGCATGCATTCTCCTGGGTGGTTACCAAAAGCCAGTGCATGCCGGAGTATGTGGTGACCACACACACACACACACACACACACACACACACACACACACACACACACACACACACACACACACACACACACACACACACACACACACACACACACACACCTTTGACCTTTGACGCCCATCGCCGGAGGCGATGATAGCAATGCTACGGCAGAAGCCATAGCAACTTGTGCTGGGATTACACCATTCAACAGCTTGCAAGGCTGAAGAATTGACCGTCACTATTCAGCCTGGTCTACACCATACAGCTATTTGGAGTGACATTTTCTGGCCAGTGAATCCCTTTTTGGTCTTTTTCATTTTTTTCTTTTTTTTTCTTCTTTTTTTTCCCGCACACACATCACACCACATACTCCGGCATGCACTGGCTGTTGGTAACCACCCAGGAGAATGAAAGAAAAGTCAGGAAGAGTCTGAGAAAGAGAAGAAAGACGTGTGTGACCATAATCGTCACACACACACACACACACACACACACACACACACACACACACACACACACACACACACACACACACACAAAAAAATGCTAATGACACATACCTGGAAGACCTTGACAGGATCGGAGTGCTGAGGTAGTTGAAGAAGCTTCGCTAAACTGGCAACCCCTTGCTTAAAGTCAGCAGAGTCCGCTATGAAAATGAACAGACAACAAAACATTGATAAGGTCACCGTAAACAGAAAATGAAAAAAGTTGTCAAATGAGGATCCTCTGCATACTTTCACATTCAGTGTGAGAAAGAAACGCGCACCAGATGCACATGCAAAAGGGCTTACAAGTACATGTACGTATAACAGCCATCGTCATATCTTACGGTCCATAGTAGCGAGTTTGCTAGAGCTTTGACCAGAACTGGTATTGGCAGCAGTTTGTGCTTGGGATACTGCTTGATCAACACGTGAATAGACTTCACCTGGTGACAATCATCAGCAATAGGACAACAATAACACCACGGTACAGAACACACACACAAGAACAGAAGATGTTTGCTAGCACCTCATTCCCTTTCAGTCCACAGGCACATGTATACAAGTGTTAGCTGTATCTAGAACAGCATATCATTGATGTTACATGTGTACCTGCACTCGATAGCCACACAGACACAAACCGAGTCTTGACCGTTTGTGTGTGTGAAGGCTGACATCACACGGTGCTGTGAAACAGTTTCTACCCGTAGTAGATCGCCTGTGCTTGCACCTCGTCGTGTTTCGCACAGTTCGTAGGCTTTGTTTCCTTTTCAAAACTACTCATACCACTATAAAATAATTTTGTAAGTCAAGACGTCGGACGATTAACGAGGAGGCCGTGCCAACGGCTCATTTGATTCTGGGATCGCTGCTCTCACCAGATTGGTTGCGACGCGGATGGAGGCTGTTGAGGCCAGACACTTACAGGTGGCTAGGATGTTTCCAGACACCTTGAAAAATCTTCAACTGCCCACAGCTGCCTTGACGCCAACATGCTCTATGTCCACACCGAAGCCGCTGTCTCTGGATCGTCGAATGTTGCTCTCCACTCCACTGTGCATTTTATTAATTCACGGGGTACTTGGGGCAAATAGTGGTACGGTCAATACCGTACTGACCGTACCGTGTGCGACGCACCTGATACTGCATGTACAGTCAACTTCACTTATAACGACACTCGGCGGGGCATCAAAAAGGTGTCCTTATTCGCGAAGTGTCGTTATACCCGAAGTCTCATTATATGTATTACAGTGGGCTGGGACTTTGCTCTGGGCATGGAAATTCTGTCGTTATTCGCGAATTGTCGTTATATCCGCAGTCGTTATTAGCGAAGTTGACTGTATATACATTTTATTGATTCACGGGGTACTTGGGGCAAATAGTGGTACGGTCAATACCGTAGTGACCGTACCGTGTGCGACGCACCTGATACTGCATGTATATACGTGACTATTACGTCATAAATGGTGCCTGTATGTAATATCACAACTTGCATGCAGCAACTTGGACGAGTCCCTTCAAATGCATGCTTAACTTGATGTCCTTGGCTGTTCTTTTACTAGTCTCCTTGACACATGTCTAAATTAAAAAAATTGTATTCTTCCACAACATCAAGTCATCAACCCGTTGTCTTGAGTGTTTGTACGTGTGAAGGTAGACATGACACAGCCTTGAGTGTTTGTGCGTGTGAAGGCAGATATCACAGACTCAGACTCACAGTTATCTGCATACTCTAGGCGCAGGGCACATCCTAGTAGCCAGTCGATCACAGACGCTTGCTTGCGAAAGTCTACGGGACACTCCAAGTCCTGCAAATACTGGACAAAAGAGGTGCACGTAGAAGGGAAGAATATGAACACAGGCACAACAGGTCAAGAGGCCTTGAAGAAATCGAATGCATGAAGCTTGCATAATTCTGCAAATTCTTGATTGCAGAGCACAGCAATACTGTAAAAGCCATATATATAACGAAGTGCTAACTCTAACGAGTTAACGAGGAGAAATCTGTCGTTAAAATAGAAATCGTTATACAGAAATCGATACATATACTGTCCTATTGAGCGTTGAGAATGAGTGAGAATCGTTACCTTTGGTACACGTAAACTAGTCAATTTGGACAAATCGTTATATATGCGCCTCGTTAGAATAATGGCTTTTACAGTACAGTCTGTATCGGCTATAGCGTACCCTTTTGATTTCCGTGATTTTATCACTATAACCGATGCATCACTATATGCGATACGATCGATTTTTTTCCTTTTTTCAATCTACACATGAAAGGCAAGGAAATACAATGTACTTCCAGCATGGCGTTTTGACAAATGAGCATGCTGCATAGTTGACAGTGCCCGCATTTCCATGAAAAATTCTGTTATGTACATGTACATCATGTATCACTATAAAAATAAGCAACGTGAAGAAAGTAAAAAAATTGGGCCTTTGATATTATTGCTACATGTATTTTAAAGTTATCACAATAGCCGATAATAATATAGTGTGTTATGCATGTTTTGATTCTTTGTTGCCATCATAATATCCGATATATCATTACATCCGATAATATTGGTTATAGTGATATTTGTACTTGAATTGTTTGCAGGCAACCTGCCTACACTCAAGAGAGCACTGCATTTCACACAAATCCATTGGTATCGTTACAGGATTTGTGTGAAATGCAGTGCTCTCTTGAGTGTAGGCAGGTTGCCTGCAAACAATTCAAGTATAATGAAGCTGCGTGAAGCGTCCTTCAAAATTTTGAAGTGATATTTGTACTGGATAAAATACGTTTTGCTTTTGATATTTCGTACCAATATCACTGTAGCCGATATATTCTTATATCCGGTCACTCTATAGCCGATACAGACTGTACTACGAAATCACTGGCGCTCTGCATTATCAGTTGAAGTTCGCTGATGAAACTGTAAATAGCGGCCGATAGGTCTACAGTGAACTGTGCAAAAGATTGTCGTGCCTCACAAGGTGCTCAGCTAGCGCCCCTACCCGTGCATTTCTGGCCGAATGCTAGTGCATGCAAAGTGCATTCATTGCATACATGCCTAATCCAGTGCTGCCAACCAACTGGGTCTGTTTTGCGTACTGTGACTTCTGATTTTCCGTATTTTGCAGTGTTTTTTTTTCCGTACTACCAATGTACTGCCGTGTACATTGCTTGTATGGTACTTTTTTGACACTCACATGCTTGTTGGCGGCTGAATTTACTAGTGCAAAACATGTGTGACTTGTACCACGACATGATATTTTGAGCTACATGCAGTCGAAGTATGGTATGCACTCACTTTGGCACAGGGACGTTCATCGCTCAGGCTGCGCTTGCCATGTTTCTACATACATATCTGTAAGCTGATCGATCCTCTTCAATTTCCCGTACCATTTTGCTCAAATTCTGTACTGCAGATGAAGGAGTGATTGTCCGTACAAATAAGGAAAAATGCGGCAGGTTGACAGCACTGATAATCATTGCAAAATCTTCGCAAAGTCACTGTTTTTGGCAGCATTATGGGCAAATAATTCGACAAATTTGTCTCCACAAGTCATGGGTGACAGAACTGTCATGACAAAAAGAAAAAAAAGGTTTCATCAACCTAAAGGATGCCAAAGGACTGTCTAACCAGGCAGAGTGCTTTTATGTTAAAAGAGAAGGCAAATACATATTCCGCAGGATTAGAGTGTATCTTGTCACTGACAGCAATAGACAAGTAACTGCTAGCTGTGTAAAGTGCCACTCTGTCTGCCCTGTTATTACGGAGGATTAGCAAGACGAAATTCGCGTTCGCGTTCGCACTCCAAGGAAAGTCGAACTCGGTGATGGAATTCGCGTTATGAGAAGGATTAGCAAACAGAATTCGCACATGCATGACGTTGACACGATGTACAGGTACAGCGTGGTAAATTTATGACTGCTCTGACACGAATCCGCGATTCGTGTTCCGACTACTTTTCCGAACGAAAACTGCGAAAGTTCGCAATCCAGTTCGCGACCTGAAAAATGTTTGCGAACGCGAACACGAATTTCGTCTTGCTAATCCTCCGTATTAGCAGCTGCTCAGTGCTCACCCTCAACTCACCTTGGTGAATGCATTGTGCCACTGTGTTGATGTGATTTCTCGTAGTGACTTGCGGTCTTCGCTTGGATAGAAGCGGATTTTCTGATCTTCTAGCCACACAACTAAGGTGCGTACATGCTGTTCATCTGAAATATTCAGAAAGGCAATTGTACAGTTAAGGATCTGCAATTACTTTGAACTGTTGTTGCAAAAAAAGCCCAGACCTGAGTAGAGTCAAGTCCTATTACTCGTCCTGAGAAGACACATTTATAAATATTACGTGCAAGATTGCACGATATGGCGCCGCAACCTCGACCAGACGAACTACAATGGTCTTCTCAGCCAATCAGCTCTGACTTCTTTTCAGCCAGTGATGTGGCCAAGCTTGGCCGTTAACGACGGCAGGATTCATCCTGTGCGTGATGCTACCATGGAGATTCAGACACATGTACTAACATTTTGGACTCAGATGGAGAGCCAAGGATAAATTTATAGAAAAGAAAAAGTACCAAGGAACTACAAGTTACGCTATAATGTCCACTAACACGACCAGTTACTAAACAATCAGCTCATGTGATAACATTGCACGACATTGACCAACGGTACTGACGTTCTACAACTAACTGGCCAACTTTCTCCTCCTATGTTTTCATATAACTTAGAACCTTCCAAGTTGGAAGGCTGTTGGAGTGCGCATCCAAGATGTGTTAGAGCTGTTAGCCAGCTAGTTGTAGAACGTCAGTACCGTCGATCAGTGTCGTGCAATGTTATCACATGAGCTGATTGTTTTATAGTAACTGGTTGTGATAGTGGCCATAATAGCGTAACTTGTACTTCCTTGGTCCTTTTTCTTTTCTATAAATTTATCCTTGCCTCTCCACCCGGGCCGAGTCCATTCTTGCACACCTGATGAGCCGTCCTTATCTATACGGCGAAACGATCGTCGTGTGAAACTGCTGCTTGTTACTGCTGCTTTATTACTAAGCTTATTGTCCATCTAAATTGTCATAGTCGAAGTACAGTGCTTTTTTACCGAGGCGTTCGGTTTTGCACTGCCGTCGTGTAAATCGCCTCTTAGTGTTCTAGGTGAAATGTACTGCTGTTATGTGTTATCACTTTGTCCTTCTTTCTTTCTCTTTTATATTTTTCATCTGCAAGTTAATTGTTAGCACACGCATTCGTGATTGCTCTCGCTTTCATTGTTAATTAAAATTCACACCTGCATGTTTCACTGATGTTGTTCTTGGTGTTATTTCTCTAACTTAGGCTTTATTGTAATAGTTCAATTTAGTTCAATTTACTTTCAGTGTCCTTTAGTACAACGACGATTCCTGATGAGTGTTGTACGAAAACTTGTTTGAATCCTAATTTTCTCAACACTATTTCTTCCTACTTTCATTGTTTTATTGCACATTGTCTCCACCGTATTACATTGCATGAATAAAGTATATTTCTTCAGAATTCCCAAACTCCATTGCAGCGTATTCCTTGCACTTGAAAACACCGCCATTCCGGCAACAGGCTCTCAGCTGCACCAAATAAATAACTTTGCCAATATTTCGCCCATTGGGCATCATCAGGGCATGATGATGCCCAATGGGCAAAATATTGGCAAAGTTATTTATTTGGTGCAGCTGAGAGCCTGTTGCCGGAATGGCGGTGTTTTCAAGTGAATAAAGTATACACAAAAGTTGATTCAGCTTGTCTTATTGATTGCGGTTATCAAATTATTGTCTCCTCGCCGTTTGTTAAAATAAATGTTGGTTTGCGTTGCGAAAACCGTAGTTAACCTACATGTCACAGAGCCGCATCTCCCGCACCGAGATGCCGTCCGCGGACACGCCAAAACCAGCTAAGTCTCGTACGAGCCCCGCCAAAGTTGTATGCACTGCCGGGCTCCTGCACGGGGCCCCACGTCTGCACGCGCAACCGCGATGCGCGTACGGCATGCCGTATAAGCCACCTATCTGCCTTGGGTGCAAGCTCACCCAAGGCCACCCTCGCAAGGCAGGAACAAGTAAAGACATTTGCCAGTTGTTTGTTGTGCCTGCCCACCGCAAAAATTGTTTCCCACCCTCCCACACCGTTTAAAAGGCAGGAGGCACTGGTGCTGCCGATGGGCGCCGCATAGTGCACGCACATCGGCACCATTGAACTATTCATGTGTACTAAGATTTAGTGTTCCGCTGCCATAGCAACCTAGTAGTAAACGTAGCCGTTCCGACAGCGCACGACCCCGCGGGTCGCTTCTGCTGTCCTTGCCTCTCTGATGCGTGATATGTGTACATTATAATAATCATGACCTCATACTGAGTACATGTACGTCATACTTGATTACGGATCACAGGCTCATGATTATTCATGCTTGAAATACTGTAAACGCTTGAGACACCCCATGGGCGCGTCTCTCTTGTGTGGCATGAGGGTTAATAATAATAATAATTGATTGCGGTTATCAAATAGGCTTTTGCACTTTTTTACAACCTGCATAGGCCATACTAAATCCTAGTGTCAGCTTCTTTTCCTCGTTCTACTTCAGAGCGGAAATCTCAGTAATACACTATTACCGATTCCGAATGCCAATGTCATAATAATCCCCGTATTAAACATCATTCGGCTCGCCAAGTTTCGTGTTGACCGATCTCAGAGTCCTTATGAATTGTAGATCGCCTGTTGTTGCAAATGCTTTATTATTGTTTTTATGGTGGAGTTTAGATTGAGGTTCTTTTTCCTTCCTTCATCTTCCTTCTCCTGTTTCTTGTCCTTTTGTTTTCTAGCTAAATATATACTAGTACCAGTCCTTTTTTCGTTTCTTTTTCCTGTCTCGCCCATGGAATTATCTTCCCGGTGGGACTGGCTTATCGCCTTCGAAAGGAGGGAATAAAGGAGAGATAATAATAGTCTTGTAGAATGTAGTCCTATACTATAGTATACATGACGTACATGTACTGGAGTGGCTTACAGATAATGATGTCACAAACAATTCTTACCATCAAGGCTAAACAAGTCATGATGATGGTATCCTAGAGCACGCAGCTTTCTCTCGAACATACCGGTAGCAATAACTTGAAATGGGCACATGTATCAGCAGATATTCTTTCAATGTGAAGTGTAAACGCAAACAATGACTGGAAAGTTCAACTGCACACTTTTTTACAGCAATATCTCACAGCTCTTTGGATACAGTCCAGACTCAAGAGCACTTACGAAGATGTATGTACTCGTACTCGTACAGCTAACAGTCTTCTCTATGTTCAACAAATGAACTGGAGTCTGATCTGGCTCATGCCCCACACAAAACCTAATCTACAAAATCAGGCGTCAAAACAGAAATGAAAACAATGAAAATAATAATGCTTTTTTTGTTTTGAAGTTTTTCGAATAATTTTGGATTGACGTAACGATGGCATCATGCTTGCTGAGTAGGTCTACGTAGATATATCTACGTCGCGAGTAGAACGATTTCTTGTGTGAAGCTTTTGCGTTCAATGACTGTGTTCTAAATTTTGTTTCCGAAATAATTTGGGTTGTCTTTTTGCTTTGACTCTTACTTCATGGTGTTGTGAATAAAACCGTTCTCAAGTAGTAGACCTACTTCGTACACGTACAGTGTAGATTCTGCGAGACGATCGAGTAGACTGTACTACCACCGGTGCACCAGTCGTAGTAATTCAACTAGCGAAAGGACTACGAGTACGTTCAGTAAATGTGGCAACAAAGTCAAAGGTTCGATCGCGGCGTTGAGAACTTGGAGGATAAAATAACACATTTTGTGAACACAATACAACGAATGATAAAGAGAGTTTTGTAGTAATGATTATTTACAGACTATAATGCATGCAGGTTCACTGGACCATGGATGCGTGCCTCAGCTCAGCCACCACTACAATTGTAGTAGGCACTACTAGTAGTGCCACTAGCACTGCAGGGCTCGGGGACTCAGCTCAGGTACGACAGGAGCAAACATGCCGCGCAGGCACCTGGCACCACAACGAACAGGGCAAACCCAAGGCGGCAGCGCAGCAAGGAGACAACCCGCGGGTATGGCTCCTTGCTCTTCTCAGCCAGGATCGGAGAGAGGCGATCCTTGAGAAAAGCGCATTGGCATGCTTACCATAGCCACCAGAGGCAGAAAGCACAGCTGGCACGAAGGAGGCATGCTCGACTTCGCGTACCTACTTCCGGCGCAGCGCTTTTCTTGTTCGCGTCTGTACTGTAGCTAGCAGCGAGGGAGGCAGCATGATTCGAAGACGCAAAAGGGTTGAACACCAGTACATCGATAAAGATGCCCTCGAATCGGCCACACCACTAGCCACAACGTCCAGCCGAGCCTGCTCCTCCGTGATGGCTGTGCGATGGCGGAAAGCCTCTCCGGTGACGAGCTGGAGGTGGGGGTTTCGCCGTCACGTTATGAGCGACCTGCCTCAGGGGTCTGGCGGTGATGTCCCTCACCTCGTTATGGCGCAGCGTCAGGAAGCCACCAAACGGGCACGACAGGGCGTGACTGACATTCAGCGGCTTGCTGCACACGCAAAGGCTTGGGAGCCGAGGAGGTGTCCAGCCGTACCGGAGGCACAGGCCATCCCAGAACTCCCCCTTGGTGAGGGTGAAACTATGGTGGCTGAGGGGGCAGCAGGTCAGCCAGCTGGATGCACCCCTTTCTGAGACCAGGTCGAGAACAGGGGCCAGCTCTCGGTGATCCGAGCGAAGTGCGTCAGACATGGACTTGGCCGTGCTCCGCATCTCGGCACGAACCGTCGCCTTGACCGTCCGGAGCTGAGTCAGAGAGTCGCCGAGAGATGATTCCTGCTCTAGCAGGCGAGACACAAGGCTAGCCGTGATCCTTCTGGACGAGATGTACTGCTCAGCCATTGAACAGAGGTTTGCCATACCCAGTCCCCCACGCTGGCATGGCATAGAGAGTAGGCAGCGAACAGCTGGACCAGGTGGAGCTTGACCTGTGGTGGCCGGGATGAGCCGATCGCTGATGGCGTGTTCCAGCGGTTCAAGAAGGGACGGCGGGATGGAAGAGGTCTGGCAGAGGATGGAAGAGGTCTGGCAGAGGAAGGACCACTTGTTTTGTAGGCCCTGCGTGAATGCGGAGTAGGCGGCTTGTCGTTGCAACGCAGCGATGATCGTGAGCTGTGCAGCTTCCTCGCACCAGGTGGCGACCTTGGATTGAACGAATTGTTCCACAAACTCATCCGTGCCCAAAGGTGCACCGAGGTGGCGGCACCCATCACATGTGACCTGTGTACCGGTCCCTTCGAAGGTCTCGACAGCAGCTGCGAACTTGGAGGGCTTGACGAGGAGGAGTGACTTCTGCGCACTGCAGTGGTAGCCAAACCTGGGACCATGGCTGACAAGATTGTCCCACCATTGGCGAACAGGCGTTAGCTTCCCACCGGCTGCAGCATCGTCTGCATGCCAGCCCTGCTTCGCACCGGGCACTGTAACTTTCTTGATGAGCGGGAGGACCCCAAGCACGTATACTGGCATGGCCACTGGGGGTCACCCTGGTTGGTACCCTCGCGCGGCAGCAAGCACTCTCCATCAACGAATAGGCGGGATGGTTGGCAGTAGGTGTTGATAGTAGGTTGGCAGTAGGTGTTGATAGTAGTTTGGCAGTAGGTGTTGATGACAGCTGGCGCTATACGGACAGAAGTGACGGATGTTCCTTAGGCAGGCTTCACGGTTGAGGCGGTTGAAGGCGTTCGAAACATTGGCGAGCAATATGGCATCCGCATCCTCCTCACGGTAGACATCATGCATCGCATGGATTGCAGCTTTGATGCCGCACTCCTGACCGGCACACAGTTGAAGGGTACCCGCTGCACCTTGGATGTCTTTCTCTGTGACAGGGAGGACAGCTTTGCCGACAATGCGCCTGGCCACTTCGCCGATACCAATGAGTCGAACACCCCGGCGACTTGTCAAGGGCGACGAACGCCTCCAGTGTCGCTGGATTGACGTATGTGGTAGCAATGCGACAAGCGCATGTCGCAAGCGAGTCACACAGCTCGTCCGACGCTTCGGAGAACGTGGTGCACATGCGCCGCCATCCATCAGCGCCCACGCCCGGCGGTCCAGCAGCGACGGGGGGGGGGGGGGGGGGGGGGGGGGTAGGGCGGCCCGGCGGATGACGTCACGTGTCATGCTCGAGAACATCACACTGTGGGGTTGAACAGGTGGCTCACCCGTGAGCAGAGACTCTGCATCAACCAGGTCTCCTGCCGAATGTTTGCTGACAAGAAGGTCGCGGGTGGTGTCAGTGCCGACAGTGGTGTCCAGGCTAAGAACTCCATTACGGCCACCACTTGATAGCCGCCGGAGGACGGATGGTAGTTCGCCGGAGGAAACATTACTGGCGAACGCCCTTGCCTGGTCGGGGGGGGGGGGGGGGTCGATCGGGCGGCTGGCTGGTGGCTGTCCTGGACTTGCTTCTGGATGGTGGTTGACTCGCGGAGCAGTTCCGGCAGGCTAGCTGTTTGCCAAAGTTTGAGATGTCTCCTCAGGCTTTCCGTGGAGACGGCTTGCCAATACATGTACCGGGTATGGTTGCCCTGTAGGGTCTGTAACATCAGCTGTGGGAAGACCATCGCCGCCTTGGTTTGAGTGGACAAACCTACTTGTACATGTCTACGGCATGCATATCGCCAAGAGTACATCACCCCCCAGAGTGTGCAACTCCCACATACCCTGCTGTCCCGACAGAATTTCAAGTTGACGTCATTATTTATGACGCAATGCTCCTTGCACCAGTGATTTACAACATGTGTACGGGTGTCAACGCATCACACGTTTTTCTTTTGCAATAATTTGTACAGGACCGATCGGCTTCGGTCAACCACAGGTTCCGGATTCGTCCGATAATCCGTGTACAGTGTGCATTGCATCATCAAAATGACGTCAACTTGAAATTCTGTCGGGACAGCAACAATAGTGGAGTTGCACACTCTGGGGAGTTATGTACTCTTGATATCGCGCATGCAGCCTTGCAGGCAGGGAGTAGTAAAATTAAAAATGACGGGCCTATGATAGGCTATGTCTACGTCTATGAGTACTAGCAAGAGTCCATAAACAAGACTGTTTATGGACTCTTGCGACTACACGTAGTAGTACTACTAGTATGAGCAGGAGTACGTACTCTTATGTACTCTTGCAGTCTTGGTATGAGTCAGTCAATGACTATGCCCGGTGCATGTCACTCGCACTCATACATTGTATGACCGGGCCACGGCCCGCAGCTGGAAAAGTCACTGAGTCAGACTCAGAGCATGCATGTGACCATGGTGACGGCTGCCTACTGTAGTGAGGATGAAAGCAAGGAAAAAAAGAAGGAGGTGTGTCTATGGACATGGTGTCCGCCCACCTGTCCGAACAGGAGAAGGACATTCGATCCTCAGTCTCCACTCGGCACTCGACCTCCAGCACTAGCAGTAAACGGTTTCTGTTTGTACTGTTGACGTGTTGTACTAACTAATACTTACTTGTAAGTTGTAGCACCACCGGCATGCGTCTTTATTTTATGCTTGATTCATTGTGTTTACGATTCTTACGATTGTATCCAGGATTCCTGATCCCGATCCAGGTGAAATGTAAATTGTTGGTACAGTACTTGTAACGTTACATGACTGTACTCTCTAAATCAATCGCCAAACATTGGGCAGCAGTCCAGGTACCGCACTACAACGACTTCTGTCCGACTTCACTTTTCAGTTCGGCGCTGCCAGTGCCACTCTCCTCCTTGGCCTTGACCTCGATTCAAGATACGATCATCGGCCCATTTACTGTTTTTATAATTATAGGGTGTGTACGTGTGTGAAGTGAGCACGAGGAACACTGCCCCGGATACCGTATCACGCCATACACATAATGTGCAGGTCGTAGTACGACAAGTACAACAGCTAGCTCCCAGCTGCGCTTCACCTTCACTCGATTCTGGGTCGGTCGTGTGATCGTGAGATCTCGAGAGTAGCCGCGTTGCTCTCGATCGGCAAGACCAACACCACTGACGACGAGACTGCCAAGACAAGATTCTTGATGCGAGGTGAGTTGTGCCGGTCACACGTGCACACGAGCGCAACGCTATCGCGGCATGACAAGAAGCAGTGGTCGGTAGATCTACGCGGTGATTTGAGCAAACCAGTAGAAAACAAACAGCTCGTGCTTGTTTGACTTTGAGAATGAGAGTGATCTGATCTGCGTTGACCAGGTTGACAGTTTTCGAGTTTTGTTTTGGATTCTTGAATACTATGGCCTCTTCTTGAGGCGTGTAATCTACCAATGCTTGAGTGTCTTGTACTGGTCCTTGAAATGTAGTTTATAGTATTCTTCTGGTGGGATTCGCCTTAGACTTTAGGTCAAGCTCTGTGTATGAGACTGAGAGTCTCTTTCTGTATTCGCTCGTATGAATTTCCTTTGAACACTCGCAGCAGTTGATCTCGTATCTTCTATAAAGGTGCATCGAAAATGGAGATGGAATGGTTAGCGTGGGTACTGCTAGCAGCAGTGTTGCTGTTTACGACAATATTCTTGCGATTAGGTGGCCTGGTACCACTTTTCGACGCCGCTCTGGCCATCTACTTGAGGTAAGTAGTACATGACACCTTTACTTTAGGTCATTTCTATCACATACTGTACAATCATGGACCTGGTATCACCAACAATCATGTACCTGTAGTGCCTGTACTTGTCTTTAGACCAATTAATATTTCGAAAGTAGTCTGATTTCTTCAGGCTAGCGTAATTTAGGGGCACATGGTAGATCTACGACTCTGACATGGAAGTGCACCGTAAAATGCAAACTTCACAAAGAGTAGTGAAAAATACACGCTGATTCCAGTGGTGTAGGTCCCATGTTCATAAAAGCAGCCGTTCTGAGTTAGGGCGGCTTAACGTTTTTACTAATTTATTTCGTGACATAAATAGTGATCACGTCCCAACTTGCCCAGAATAGGCCAGGATTGCGATGTCACAGAGACAGACTTTGTATGGGGAAGGATGGGGATTGTTTCGCTACAACACCGAACCTCCGGCCAGGCTTATTTCCAGTTGGGGCTCTGATAAGGTGCCCAATGTCCTATACTAAAGTTGAAAACATCCGACTTCCTTGGGATTTGTGGAGAGCCAAAATACTGCTATTTCCCCATCTCCTAGTACTTGCATACAAAGTTCATCTCTCTGATGTCACAGACCTGGCTTAATAATTTGGTGCAAGTGATTTATTGAAACCTTTTTAGCCGCTCCCATCAACCGGAGACTTTCACCATTGGAATCGGTGCCCTTTTCCCTACAAGTTGTGACGTTTTGAATTTAAGGTGAACTTCATAGTACAGTACTGTCGGTCGCCGAAGAACTGGGGGGTCAGCCTCCTAGCTTGGACCGTTCTTATTTTCATGTATGACAGTCGATGCTGCACAGTTGAGTCGCCATGTATACATCGGTATGCTGTGCTTGGTGAAATTCTAGCCTGGCCGTTCTTCGGCGCCCGACAGTACTGTAGTCAAATGTGCACGTTTTTATTCAGAAGGTATTTAAAGTTCCTTTCCACTCTAGGCTAGTCTTGAGCAAGAAATGAGCATTCGATGCCTGGTAGGTCTTGATGCTTTGTTCACACTTAGAAGCTGTTATTGATGCAGTTGTATCATAATTATAGTGTCTCCACAGAATCGGTAGCGTGGCATAAGATGTGAAAAGGGGATCTTTATATTTTTCCGCTCGAATCTGAAGGTGGTTTTTCTCTGTTGTATGCTTAGGTTATTTTGGGACAAGGATGGCTGCTATTGTGACGCTAAAGTTCTTGGCTTTCTTATGAAATGGCAGTTGGCTCGTCATCCCCTCTCACGTCGATGGGTGCTCATGTAGGCTATAGTCAATTTCTTTGCTTATTTTGCCTCCCCTCTCGTTACTCGGTATGAGGCCTGAGAAAAGTGGTGGTATCTATTCTGGCAAGTAAACCATGGCACTACAAAATGTGCAGTATACAGTGTTGCCTTTTTTAGATGTTTCACCTTACGGTGTACAATATAGAGAACGTTGCAGGTGTCTTTTTGGGATGTGCAGTGGTACTGGTGGAAGATGTGGGTGTTGAATTTCATTTACCGCAACTGCAGTAGGCGCATCTCAACATGATTTTTGAGCACATTCCAGGCAGCTTTGCCATTGATGACTGCTGGCTGATGCGCCTCTTGGATTGGTGGGCATTGCGACTGCTCCGCGTACACTACTCATGGTTGGGTCCTTGCATTCACACACGTTATAGCGGGGGACCCACCGTGGTATCCGCTCCATGTGTGAGTTGGGTAAAGGCAACGTGGCATCTAGATGTACTTTGAAGTAGCATTTACCTCTGGTGTATTTTTATTCAATTTTACTTGAAGTGCACCCACAATATTTTTGGTCGTGCCTTCCATTTTATGAAATGGACTAAAGACCGTCCAGCAGAATCTCTCAATTATGAACACCCACTGGACCAGACATAACTGTCCTGAATATGGACTTGTCCTGATTGCTAAGTGAATTGGGAACAATTTTTCAAGAGAGATTCTACTGTGGAGTATTAGGCTGTCTTGACGGAGAGAATTTTCAACGTGGGTTGAAAGTCTGGGGTGTTTACATGAAGAGGGTTAAAATAACCCGGAGAGATTATCGATATGCGTACAGAAAGTTCATTTCTCTAGACCGGTATGGTTGCGTGACTACTTTGGCGAGAAATTCGCTTGTGCAATGCTGGCACAAAATACGCACAAGTAAGGTAGTATGTTTCTCGATTTCAGCATGGGTCACACCCAATTTATCATGTTAACGCTCCCATCAATCTTTGTTTATAGCGGTTTGGAAAGTCATGTAAACACAACCTAGGTTTTCTTCAAAACCCGGGGGGGGGGGGGGGTATTTTTGAAGGGAGATATCAAGAAAAAAGAAGGAGTTTTTGGGATAGTAGAGAGGTTAAGGCTGATAGCCTATGGCTGATAGATTTGACACTTAGTTTTTTCATTGGACGTTGATACTATCTTTATTTGGTCCGTCAATTCATAGTAGAAGTAGGTTCTTTCTTTCTTTTTCCGACCAGACGGAACCACACGGCAATGGCCCAGCAGCTTTCCCATTGACCTACAGTTGCTGACTTGTGACGTTGAAGTATTTGTCTTGTGCAGTTGGCATTTTTCAGATGTGACGTTTGACGTCTGATATGATTAATTTTTGTTGGCTGCCACCTGGCTTCTACTTCGCACCTCACAACTCCAGTATTGACGTGAAGGTTATAACGCCACTTATTGTTTACCTCTCTTTCTCTTTGTGATTTTAATTAGCACTTCTATTCTCTTAGTTGTGTCTGGAAGGTTTCAAAACACCTCCATTCTACACTATTTGGTGTGCGTTAATTTGTCATAAAATGTAATGTGAGTTAGTTGAGTAAATACACCTTGCGTCCGTATCTTAATCTTGTGTATAAAATAGGATTCTCTTATTCAGCGCTTTCATTCAACATCTACTCTCCTCTGATGAGTTCCCATTATCTTACGGAACAAAGCAAACTTGTCAGGAGTATCTACTTGCTGCCGTGGAGTGTTGCTGATGGACTGTTCGTGCTTGTGTATGCAAGTGCCGTGTGGTCCTGTCTGGTCGAAAAAAGAACCTACTACGTCTAAGTTATAACTAACTTCAACTTAAACTAAGTCAGCGATGCTGTATATGCAGCATATCTTCTAATCAACATCTGGCTCCTTCCTACTCCACCACTGCCATTGATCCTTGCCTGCCTCATCTTCCGGTCTCTGCCCATGTATGGCTATAGGATTGTGTGTTGTGTGCTGTTTCTGATCTATTCAGGTGGCGGCAATTTCGATGTAGGGCTACCAAGAAATGCATTGAGCTGAGCGATTACAAGTTCATGTATCTGGAACATGGCAGTGCATCTCGCGAGCGTCCCACAGTGCTACTGCTTCATGGGTTTACATCTGGCAAAGAGGAATGGTCAGAGATTATGCGTCTGTTAGGGTCGGCTTGTCATGTTATTGCAGTGGATATGCCTGGGCACGGTGAAACGACACGCAACCCTCGTGGCGATCACTCTATCGTTGGAGCAGTTGCTCGAGTGCGACAGGTCAGTGATTTTTACATTAGCATTATGTTGAGTTCTTGTTCTAGCTCTCGACCTTACACAATGGTGTTTCTGCATGGTTCGCTGCTCCTGTTGAACAATGCCACTACTATCTATAATCAGTATTTATCACACAGACAGCACATATACTAATTGTCTCCGGATGTTTCCACTGTGCACTGTGCTGGTTCCAAGCCTGCATGTACTTTGAAATTCATTCTATGCTGTTTGTTTGTTTCCTCCACAGTTCGTCGAAGCTGTTGGGATACTTGAGCATGGATTTCATGTTGTTGGTTCATCCTGGGGTGGTCATGTTGCTGGTGTATATGCCAGCAAATATCCTGATAGGCTTCACTCACTCACCCTTATGTGTCCAAGTGGTAAGTGTTTTCTTTCATACCATTATCTTATGAACGCATGGGAAGAAGGCAATGTTATGTCAGAATAGGTATGTGCTTTGGATACTTCCCGCTTGAGTCCTGTGAGTGACACTGTTTCTTGTCTCTGTTGTTGGTTTTCATGCTGCTGCCATAGGTCTAGAGCCGAAAAACATAACTCGATTTGTCCGCGCATTGATGGAGGGTCGTAACTATCTCCTTCCGGTTGACAGTGAGGAATTTGCAGAGTTTCTTAGCTGTGTCTTCTATCGGCAGCCGCCCTTGCCACGTTGGGCACTTGCGATAGGACTGCGAGACCGTGTCCCGCATTACCCGTTCTTTGAAACTGGTAGGTTGTTGCCGCAGAAAATTCGACTGTTTTCTGTGATGTCGGTATTGTCGGAACACTTGCACTTGTGTTTCGCATCCGTTGTCTGTTAGTGTGCGCTGTTCACACGTTTCTTCACCACACATAACTCTGAACTAAGAAGGATGTTAACAAGGTTGAACACCGATTCGTTTAGGGCTGTGCTTGCATCAAGTCTATTTCTGCTATTCATCAGTTGGAGATCCAGGATCCTATGCATGTATAAGTTGTTTTGCTCACAGTTACATAAGACCCGTACATGTGTGTAGTGGCTGTTTGTCATTCCACTTCTCTACCTCCTCTTTGTTTCATACTATCCTTGGTGTGCAGTGTTTGATCAGCTGATGGAACCTGACCAGCGTTTCTTGCTACAAAAAAGTCTGGTTGATATCAAGGCAGCAACGCTTGCAATGTGGGGCAAATATGACCAGGTTAGTGTAATTTTTCTCAGATAGTGGAACCATGGCTCACAGTGTTGTTAATGACAATGCAGCTACATATATAGACACTATTATATATATAGACACTATTACAAGGATGTATAAACGATTTGTCACAATCTCTGGAATATAGAGCAAGGGGTTTCAGACTGTCTCTGTGACAACAATGGCTGTGTCGGATTAGTTGAGCTTGCTATGTTCAAGTATGTTGCATACTACCAAGAGTACATGAAAACCAGAGTGTGCAGCTCGGATGGGTTGCTGTCACGGCGAAATTCCGTGATTACATCATTTTAGTGATGTAGTGCGTACAAGCAGGATTCAAGCAGGTCTCTTTCTGCACAACTGCAGCTCAGTTGTACGCACTACGCCATTTCCCGCCTCAGATCTGGGCCAAATATGATGTAATCACGGAATTTCGCCGTGACAGACACCCATAGCAGAAAAGGCCCCAAGCTGCACACTCTGGTTTTCATGTACTCTTGATACTACTACTACTGTAGCGTGCAATAATTGTAAACCGCAGTGAGTCAGATTATCCACATCAAGTACGGATACTGCATTGGAATCTTCTTTGTCGCCTGATTTGGTTTCTTGGATAGCTCAGCTGCTGGGATAGTGACTCGCAATTTAGATAACAGTTAGATGACGTGCTGCAGTGCTTGATGGGTCGTGATCTGTGGAGAAAATGCACTTCCAGGTGTTGCAGTCATTATTTAGTAAGGCTGATTCCACTCCTCTTGTGTTTCATTGCATATAGGTCTTGGATCCATCTGGTCTCGAGATCTTGTCAAAAGAAATTTCAAACTGTGAAGGTCACTCCTTAGATGAATGTGGTCACACTGTTGCTATTGAGCAGGCAGCAGCTGCGGGTAATCTCATCAAGCAACACATCCTTAGGCATCACCAAAACTCTGTCGTCAATATTCATTGAGGCTTCTTCAGGATTGGCTGTTGCACTCGCGGGTATTTTCTGAAAACTCATTTCTTAGTCAAGTTTGCACCGGTCGTTTGATTTACCCCTTGGTGGTTGCGAGAGACACCGATGTTGACCCCAGCTTTTGCTGTATTTATCCGCGTATTTATCGACTTACCCCGTATGTCGTTTTAGCAATGCCTTTATCAATTCCAATATTTTCAAAAATAAATTATTTTTAGTTGCTGTTGAACTTACTGACATGTATCATACTCATATGGCGTGGAGATGCTTATTACCTCGCATTACTCCTCCACTCTCTCTTTTGATGTTGCAGTGCAGATAACCCTTCTTTTTGTATGAGTGTTTAATACAGTGTATTGTTTCAGGCTTATCGTTTACTCAACAGTTGCCATGTAGGTTCGTAGGAGTAACATAATTATTCAGATTTTTAAAATTCAGACATTCGACGCACACATGCCAGTGTGAGGACAGCGCAGCTGTGCCATGTCAGCTGTGTTTGCAATGATTGTGTTGGCTGCCAATCTGAATCTGTAACTTTGCCTGTGCAAAACCACCGATGCCCTAGCAGATGAACGTACATGTGCAAAGATGGAAAGTCTCAAAGGTTTGATGGAAATACACATATGCAACAACCCCTGTCAGAACAAGCATTTGGGTGCTGAGTCAAATGGTCTTTGTTCGTCAAGTGTCCAAGGATGCTGTGATGTCGTACTTCACTTGGCCACACTTGTTACATTGCATATGCAGTATTTCTGGTTCTCTGCGGTCACATTCATATTATTTGTATCACTACATTACACTGCATTGTATGGACAGAAATGGGGGATGAGCAAGAGCACATACGAGCATCATGTCAGGGATCTACAAGATGTAAGCTTGATTGACCTTGCACTGTGCATCAGGGTGATAAGGTTCGGGGATCGTTGCCTAACAATAAATACTGTGTTGAATGCACACACTTCTAGTCAAACTACTGACAGGATGGTGCTAAAGATTGAATTCAATATTTTCGCAGAGATTCTTTTTACTTACATGTACAGAAAAAGTAGATGGGTGGGGGTCGAAATATACAAGCCGTTATATACAGCATGTCACATCACAAAAAGGGGTATTGCGAACGGGCCTTAAAAACAAATGAAGGCAAACGAGAGAGCTAGCTCAAGACCCTTCGCTATGCTCACTCATCATCATGAACATTTGCTGAGCTGGCTCGTCATCGGTCAAGTGAACAGTCATGTGTGACGACAGGCAGTCAGCCACGTGATGACGAGCGACACGCGCACATACAATATTATTAAATGAAAGCTCAGAGCTTTCGCAACGCTTTGTTTTTACCTAGGTCATCATGCGTGTTATTTGAAGTGATAGAAATGTCTTCGCAATGCGATAACCGGGTACATGTTTTGTTTTATTGCAAAGACGTTTCTATCATCTCGAAAAACACGCACGATGACCTACGAAAAACTCATAAACATGCATACTCAATCTAAACATACATATAATTATGCGATCGGTTCATCCAGTAACTCTGAGCTCCGACGAGGAGACCTAACACGGTCGAAACATCTTGCAGTCCGCAGATTGAGTACATACATATATCTCATACTAGTAACTCTAAACTCCCAGACAGGTACATGCTACTAGAAGTTATAATTACTACGTTATGGTCATAGGCTTTTTTTCTCTTATTTTAATTCCCACACATAACATGGGATTCAAACCCTCACATCGCCCTGCACCATTGAAAGCCCTACTGTAAAGTGAGAAACTTTCGATAAAGAATAAATTTCGCTATTTTCGCAATCAGCACACATCGCAAATATAAATTAATCGCAGCAAACTGCTCTGTACATTAATACTGTAAAAGCCATATTTATAACGAAGTGCTAATTCTAACGAGTTAACGAGGAGAAATCTGTCGTTAAAATATAAATCGTTATACAGAAATCAAATCAACTCTCAAATATAAGCCTCGAACGTACATTTCCCAACGAAGAGAACTCCAAGTCCAGGCGAAGAGGTGCAAGAAAAGGACTTGCAATGCTTCACTGTACTCTACAGTCGCGTGCCCAAGAACGTTGTTTCCAAGGGGTTAGCCTGGGACGTTCTTATTTTTTCAGCAATCTGGCTGCGTTCTTATAAGTTACTAGCAGCACCTGGCCGAACGTGGCATGCGGGTGAAGCAAGTACATGAACAGCACACGTACTCAGCACTTGGTGGTGGCTACACGATTCGCACGCTTTGCATGCTCAGTGCTTCTGTGGCTGCTTCCGCTAGCTACACGATTCGCACGCTTCGCGTGCTCAGTGCTTCTGCGGCTGCTAGCTACACTGTTCGCACGCTTCGCGTGCTCAGGGCAGCGCAGCTCCGCAGCGCTTCTGCGTGACACACACACACAGACACACGTCACAGGTGCCTCTTCTTTATAGTATATATAGCACGTTCTTAGAAACAGTGCATACTTGATCATATGTATCCCACAAGCTGCCAGAAAACCAACACCGCCGTTTTGTTTATGGGCGGTGGCGTTCTTAGAATTTCAGGCTGGACGTTCTTGGGCTCCACGTTCTTCAGCGCGGAACTCTACTGTATAAGTAAACTACATTGTATACTAGTCACACAATATACATGTGCACAATTGTAGTATAGAACACCGGTGCCAAGTGCACAATAAAATTTAATGATTTGCTGCACCTCGGAACGTTCGCATACGGGCAACAACGGCTTCACATGGCTTCACGGTTTCATACGACTGTACTCGTACCGTCTGTATGAGAAAAGCAAATGCCGTGGCTGGCTAAAGCCCCGGCACATGCTGGTGTAAAAGTCATTGTATTGCACATGATCATAATGAACGATGAAGAGATTAAAAATGTCTTGTGAAAATCAGTAAAAATACTAAACATGTACTAGTAGTACGTACACCAGACCAAACGTGTATCCGGGACGTCCCGTTGTTCTCAGCTACTCGAAGGAGTATTTAGCTCCGGCCAAAGTCCGAAGAAAGTACATGTACACACAAACTACTGGTTGCGTTGCTGGCATAACAAACGGCAACAAAATAATTGTGCAAATAGCTTCAACCACCTGATCACCTAGTACCTATCTGTGAAGTGTGATTGCTTGGACAAAACTTCGGCCCCGTTATGTATTGTTGAGTTTTGTAGCGAAAACAGTCGCTGCGTGGGCATAACCATAACAACAGGAGGAGAAACGTTGTAAAATATCAACTTTACCTCTTGTTTTCGAAAAATTGTGATGTGACTCATCGTGAGATGAAAAGAAACCACTGCGCATGCGCTCGTTCTCTTTCTTTGCCTTCTTGCTTTGTGCAGGATCTTCTGCAATCATGGTAAATTCTTTTATTGAATATCGCCCGAAAGAGGGTTCTAGCAGAGGACTGATGGCGATTATCTTGTATTTGGACGTGTTAATAGGCACTCCTCCTACCCGAGAAGTTTCAGTACGTGTTGCGTGTGTTGAACACCAACATCGATGGACGTCAAAAAGTGATGTTCGCACTCACATCCATCAAGGTTTGTCCCTTCACTCTCAATGAAAGCTTTAGAGTCCAGTGGAGGAGTTATGAATGACTCTGTTATGTGTGCAGGGTGTGGGTAGACGTTACAGCAACATCGTGTTGAAGAAGGCAGACATCGACCTGAACAAGCGTGCTGGTGAATTGTCCGAGGATGAGGTAAATTGTGAAATGACAATTTTTTTACTCAGATAATTATTGTCGAATTACATGTAGATATCGAAGGAAATTGATGGCTCGTAGTACTAGTATGAACTCCTTGAGCTAGAAAGACTTCAGCAGCAAATTCAGTGAATTGTCTTTTGAATTATTCCCAATAAATTGCCCAGGTCGAGAGAATTGTTGCAATTCTCCAAAACCCCCGTCAATACAAGATCCCTGATTGGTTCCTCAACAGACAGAAGGACATCAAGGACGGAAAGTTCTCCCAGGTTAGTGATGTACAAGCTGTTTATTTTCTTTCACTGTGCATCATGATTTATGCCTTTTGTGTTCGAATTTTTTATGCATGAACTGAGCAGTTATAAACAATCAGGGAATTGAAATCAATTATTTTCATGTAAGTTTTATTTACAAAAGATGTTGCGATATCGGCGGTGATTAGTGAAGAAAGTGGCTGCTTGGAACGTGCTTCCTGCCAACTGACTTGACTGGCTCACTTATTTGAGGGGAAATCGACTGTCACCACCAGAAGTCAACCAGGGACCCTCACGTAGAGCCTGCGATTCTCTACCACAAAGCTATGGTGTAGTCGTCATCCAAGCAGCGACCGTTCTACAATTTCTTCGAGCTTCGAAACTCACGCATCCTGTGAATCCACCCAGGCCAGTGGGACGCAGCCTGCCCTGTAACCCACACACATCATGTACGAACTAGCATGCGGGGAGCCCCGATACATAAATTGGGGTTAGGCTGCCGCCGCACTAGGTAAAATATATACGCATGTACGATAATGGGGCCTTAGTTGTAAACGGGACAAGTCTGAAGGAAATATTGTGTGTTATAGTGTTAAGGTGGCTGGGTCGGTACAACTTTTTAGGGGTCATTTTGACTGCCTTTTTGAGTTTATCGGCAAGGTGGAGATGAAATTTGAAAATGTTTTCTGGTGAATCTCTGAAGAAGAGCCTTCTCTACCTTCCTATAGTTTTATTTTTACTTTTGGACAAAATTTGAAAACGTTTTATGAAATGTCCGTGAAAATGCAGTCAAAAATTTCCCAAAAAGTAGGAGTCAGTTGTCCATATTATTATTTGCCTCTCCATGTTTGCCTCTCCACGTTTGCATCGGGGTGTGGTACTACAAGAATCAACAAATCGACAAAATACACATCCACACCTGGCATTCGCTCAGGCCGCCCAACGAGCCAGAAGAGAGTAAATACAAGAGAGAGCTAGAGAAGAGGCACAAACCAGCGGGGTCGATAGAAAAAAGGAGGCAAAGGACATGGAAGAAAGATATCAGATTGTCCATTCCGCTTACTTCATACATCATGTCATGTTCCACTTGGGCAGATTCGGGCATTCCTCTGTAAGATCCGGTGCGGAATAGCTGCCGTCACACTACTCTGTCCAGTGCCAGGTCCCTGTTACGTAATATATCTTCATCCGTCTGCCGCTTCATTCCCTTTGCTAGGTCCGTGTTTAGTGTTGTTGGTCTAGTGGAAGGCAGTCGACCACTTTGTTTTTCTCGCCCTTTGTTTGTTGGAAGTGAGATGTTATGGCCATTCATGCTGGGGACTCCTTGTCCAGTCGGCAGATATGACCGAGTAGTCGTATCGAGCGTCTCTTACTAGGATGGTCGGTGGTTGCGTCGCAGTTTTGCGGTTGAGATCGTTGCTGATTATTTGTGTGTAGCGGATACCCACAGCGTTTCTCAGGTGCCTCCGATAGGTCGAGTCCATATTTCTATCAATTTACTCCTAGTCCCGTGCGGTTTTACTAACATACACCTTCTTTATACACAGCAACAGGAGACCCCTACACTAGTCTACAGACATCAGTTGCATGCCTGAACAGTGTTAAATTTGTTTCTATTTAGCTGCTTGTTAACAAAAAAGATTAAATTTTGATTACGTGCATGTGTGAATAGTATAAACATCGTGTTTCATTTCCCCCATTGCGTGTGTAGATCATTTCCAACCAGCTTGAGCACAAGCTTCGTGAGGATTTGGAGCGCTTGAAGAAGATCAGAGCTCACCGTGGTCTCCGTCACTACTGGGGGTGAGTTTTCTACAAAGTACCAGCACTTGTACATTCAAACCTGATCGCCCACGTTTGTTTTTTATAGGTCTAGTATATAACCCTCCCCCCAGAGTGTGTAACTCTGCATATGGGGTCTCCGACATCACGTGTCTCAGGCTTGTTCGTACATACGAAGGATAGCCTGCGCGCAATCCGAATATCTGCCATGATTGTGTATACCTGCAGTGAGTTTCTGTCAGAGAGCGCTTTTTTATTACTCCGCTGCTCACTAAAACGGGCTGGAAACGTACAACTGCGACACTACACCGCGTGATATAACTTTTTGCCGTCGGCGTACCCCATAGAAAGGGTATTAGGAGTTATACTCTTGGTTCTAGGTATAAACTGAACCCTACTGAAGTGCTTGCTATACATTTGCTGCACCTGATTGTATTGTCACACTTGGAAACTGCTTTTGTGAACGCTGGCGTTGAGGTTTTTAGTAGGGATGAAGGCGTTTTATATAACGGAGTATATCAATTATTCTGTGCAAAGAGTCTTACAGAGTTTGGCTATTTCCCGCTGTTGTAGGCCAGGTAGGCAGTAGAGTCTAATTCTGTGTTGTTCAGTACTCTTGCAAGCAAAAAAACACCCCCCCCCCCCCCCCCCCCCCCGTATGCTGCAGCATGCAATGCTGCCCGCACAGTTTCAAGTTGACATCATGTTAGTTTGTACAGGATTAAATGGGGGTTTATCCAGCACACGTTCAGGATACGTGTACAGTGCTTGCATCATATACATTATGTCAACTAAAATTCTATCAGAACAGCACCCATAGTGGAGTCAATCTCTCTAGCCCCCTTTCCGAACAAACCAACCACCGCACTGTACTTTACAGTCCATTCAGAAAAAGATGGACTTCTAGCTTATGGCCATAAATTGGTCAAATGTGGAGTTTTTAGAATTTTTTTCTGCAATCCCCTATGCAATCCTCTATTTGTCCAAAAAGCAAGCCATAGCAAGAATAGGATTTCGGCCAGGTTTTGCACCAAGAGCACTGAATTGGGAAAATCCATCGAAATCCAGGCCGTTTGACCCTGCGTGCAACAGTGCATTGTACGGTTCGAACCCCAGTTCAGGTACCCTTTTTTAACCCTTTTCAAATTTCGCAGCACTGCACCGTGTACGATTAAATCTTGAAAATACGGGAGCTTGCCAGGGCCCATCTTTTTGTGAATGGACTGTAGTCAACTTGACTATGGGGTGCTGGTTTATGCTAGTGTTGCATACTTTCACCTGCACACAGACCTGGTCCTTGTCTGCATTAGTACTTGGCACTACTTGCACATTCGAAAATGTCTCAACCGAAATATTCCTTCTCCAAAAAAAATACATGTACTTCCAATTCTCCAACTTTAATGATTGTTACTTTATACACAATCATTAGAGTTGTGTGTATACGGCGAACAAACAGCCCCTTCCCCGTTAATTAAATGTGCGCATCCTGATCAGTTTCCGTGTCGAGATTCATTGGATCATGGTGTACAGACAATAACTCCATTAGAAGTAACGAGTGTAAAATGTTCACAATCTGAGGCATGCTTATTACCAATCCTAACTCTCATTTATGTTTTGTTTTGTTTTCAGTGTCCGTGTGCGTGGTCAACACACCAAGACTACTGGCCGCAAGGGTCGCACTGTTGGTGTGGCCAAGAAGAAGTAGATGTTTTGAAGATACGAGCAACATTAATACAAACCTGTGCTGATTGTTCCAATGCGTACGTGGTGTGTGTTGTCTGGGGTAATCCTTGTGCATGGCCTTTGGCTGTGGATCAACTGCCCACTGATTGAGAACCCTCCCTGTTCTCTACAGTCATGTTTTTTTTATTTCCGGGAACTGGAATTCTGTGACCAGAATTCACATCGCTCCTTTGGAGGTGCCCATACCGCCGTCTCTTCAAGAGCACCCACCCCTCCTCGTACAAATCTTGCACTCTTGCCTGCCGTTTGGCTTTAGATGCTCGAAGATCTTAAAAAGTAGTACAGTACTTCCCCGCATGTGCAGGCACAGTCCATTTCAAACTATAGACACACACACTTTGTGCATAAATTTTTCCAAATTGGGCGCCTGTTATCCAATCATTTAGATACTATTATGAGAGTAATTGTGGAGCGGACCTGAGCAATATTCTGAAGACTATTCTCAAAAAGCTCCAGCCAAATTTAAATATTTCAAAAACCCTACACGTCTATATAGCTTTGCAATGGACTGTACATGTGCCCTAAAATCCTGCCAGAGTACCCCTACCTCCGCAACCAAGAGTCCATAAACAAAGAGTATGCAACTGTGATCTCTTTTCTATGGGCCTGATGCGCGGCGCGCTGCCTTCATTACATCATTCAGCTGCAGTCCGCGGCCGCGCACTGCGGAAAATCAAACACCGCACTTTTCCTCTGGTTTGAAATGGACTAGAGTACGGAACTGGATTTCATGCGCCAAAATTTAGAGATTGGGTAGGTACTGGATCGAATCTAGCAAAACGGACGGGCTCGTACGAGAAATTGTGAGTTTGAATGCATGCTTTCAGAGCGTGATGAAGGCAAGTTACGTACAGTAGAGTCGCGCGCTGAAGAACGCGGAGCCCAAGAACGTCCAGCCTGAAATTCTAAGAACACCACAGCCTAAAGCTAAGAACGGCGGTGTTGGTTTTCTGGCAGCTTGTGGAATACATATGATCCAGTACGGATTGTTTCTAAGAACGTGCTATAAGAACGCAGCCAGATTGCAGAAAAAATAAGAACGTCCCAGGCTAACCCCTTGGAAACAACGTTCTTGGGCGCGCGACTCTACTGTAATGAAGGACGCGCACTGACCCATAACCACAGTTGCATACTCTTTTTTATGCACTCTTGCCGCAGCCATTGGAGTAGATCCGTTTTGCTACAAAAAAACATTTTTGCTCTGTGAACATGTTCGGGTAGAAGCCCAACCGCTTATATGTGCAGTAAAGGTTTGCCTTAAAACTAGTGGTGAAACGAATGTCAAAACCTACTAGTCGAATATTCTTCAGCTTAACGAACGAATGAACGAATATTCTTTTGGTAACACAGATTACATCACATGCCCTCCTCTCAGTCATTTGATGGATATTGTCAATACTAATATATTATTAGGTATGACAAACGGTAGTGCCACGTAAAATATACTGCCACATAAGGCTACTTCGAAGTTCATAAATGTTATGTGCAACATTGGCAGTCCAGTATGGACATACATGTGCATGCATGCAGTACAAAGTCACAGGCAGGCTGTACGCACTGCACTGTACCATGTTCGGCGTCCATGTATGTGCATGCACTGCATTCGAAGTGACGTAACGAATACTCGAATGTGACTTAACGAATATTCGAATGTGACAAACCGAACGAATGTTCAAATATTCGAATATTCGTTTCACCACTACTTAAAACAGCAGTGTTTAATATCACAATGCTCAGCAGTATATCTAATCCAGCTCCCAGGTGTTTCACCAATAGTGTTCACATATAAGCGCATGCACTTTAATATAATTGAGGGATGCGCTTCAGATCTGTCCCTTTGGAAAACGCGGCGAAGAATTCAAAATTCCGCGGTGGAAAAAGGGGCGTTTTCTGCGGTAAAATCAAAAATCTGCGGCACTTTCTGCAAGTTTTTTCACCCTCCTCGTAGAGGATATGATAACTAGTCGCATGAAGGAGCACTTTCATACTATCCTTTGCAGTCACAAACTGAATAAGAGTGAAGAATCTTGGCCATTGGAGAGACCTGCACTGGCAAGAGAAATGTGCTCAAACAGATCGCAAAGTCGTTTTTCTGCTGCTTTCTGAGTAGTAATTTTAGTAATTTACCCTAAAAAATTCAGATTCCGCGGGCAAAAGTGTGGATTCCGTGATTTCCGCGGATGATGGCAACTTCTGCGAAATTTGCCGCGGCCGCGGAATCTCGTTTTTCCAAAGGGACAGGCTTCTGTCCGGACATAAGCATATCTTTACTTATATAAAGAAGAGGCACCTGTGACGTGTGTCTGTGTGTGTGTGTGTGTGTCACGCTCCTTATAAAGAAGAGGCACCTGTGACGTGTGTGTTTGTGTCACGCTGAAGCGCTGCGGGGCAGCGCTGCCCTGAGCACGCAAAGCGTGCGAACAGTGTAGCACAGTGTAGCTAGCGGCCGCAGAAGCACGGAGCACGCGAAGCGTGCGAATCATGTAGCCACCTAGCCTAGGCCATAGGTAGCACTAGCAGCCGCACAAGCGCTGCGGACCACGTGAACCGTTAACGTTCTCTGCAAATAGAAACATCTGCAACAAAAGGATACAAAAGATCTGCACTGACTGCACTCTGCATCTGATCTGCAGTGAAGAGCGCATCGCACTTTTGTTCGTAAGTAAATTAAAATTAATTAACTTATGAATTTTTTGAGCCGCTTCATCCGCCACCAGGTAATGGACAACCCTGACCAGCCTCCCGAAGGCGTAACAGACGTCCCTCCTTCTCCTTCCAACGATGAAGAACCTCCCTCACCAGGACTTCAGCGGTCTGGCCACCACCACGTGCTGAGCACGTGTGCTGTTCATGTAGTAACTTGCTTCACCCGCATGCCACATTCGGCCAGGCAACGCTGGCCGGTGGTGCTGCTAGTGCGCTTATATGTTCGGAAGTACGGTAGCATTTCAGACTGGACGTTCTTCTTTTTTTTTTACTTGGGGTCAACGTTATTCAGCGCGCGACTACTGTAAGAGGATACAATCATTATCACTTCCCTGACGAGAAGTCAGGGAGGGGTGCTTGGGAGAGACAGGGCGCTCTGGCGGGATTTTACGGTAAATGTGCCGTACCGGTACCTCTACCAACTTCTACCGACGTGACAAACCTGCTGTCCCCTGTGAATTCCGCGGATTGAAGAATTTCCGCAGAAAGTCCCGCGGAATATTGCAAAAAAGAGAGAAAAACTGCTTTTTCTGGAGACTTGATGTATTTCACAGCCAAACCAACCTGCTTGTGACTTTCAAAATCAACTTGCACAGTACACTGGGGAGCTTTCCATTTTCTTGGACCAAGAATTCGCATAATTTTGGTTAAGAATTTACATGTATAGGGACAACAAACTTCAGTGGGGTTGCGGAAATTCAATCTGTTTTTACGCTCTTTCCCTTGCATAATTGCCGCAGAATTCGGAAGGGTTTGCAGAATTCTGCACGGAATTTCTGATATTCTGCCGCGTAATTCACTGCGGACAGATTATGAAGTCAAATTGAATACTAGTACAGTCAGACCTCGCATAACCGCACACATCCGTTTTCCACAAAATAATCCGGATAATCAAACACACATACTGTATGTATGCAAGGCATATGCTGTAAATCGGTGACCAACGATTTTCTTCCGGATAAGCGAGGTCTGACTGAAGAAGTAAAGAGAAGTGCAACGCAGAGCTGAAGGTAGATGATCTACTCTTTTGAGTAGAAAAAAAGGAACACATATACCGAAGTAGTTGCTACCCCAGCCTGTAGGTCAAAAATGAACACCCTTTGGCCTTAGTACCAGGGAGTAGTACAATACTGTATATTGTACTACTCCCTGCTTAGTACTGCCGTAGTGTCTTGTATCAGTCCTGGTTTTAGTGTTGACATACATGTACATAGAACCACCTGTCTCTTATAGAAGCTTGTCTCGTATAGAAATCTGCAACATAATGTATCCCAAAGAGTCATATGCCATGCCGCGGCTTTTATACACGACTTTACAGTATCACTATCAGGATTTTGCACATTTTTCTGCTGTTTGACATCATCCATATACAGGTCGTCCCTTAATACGAGTCCGGTTAGTACATAAACCCCGTTAGTACATAAGAAATCTCAAGTCCCGGACGAAACGTGGTCACTTCCATACAAATTTTGTCGGTTAGTACATAATTCGTTAGTACCGTGATAAACCCCGTTAGTACATAACATTTCTCCGTACCCGCATGCCACCTACCTCAATGGTACATAATTTTTTGGTCTCTTGGCCTTCCAGTGTAGGCACATTGTGTTCTAGTTTCTACTTGTGGACGAAATTAGCTCAGACATCAGAGCGCACATCACAAACCGACAAAGCTCTGTTTTTTCCCGAGTGACTGTACAGGCGCGGCTGGGCATGTATCATGTAAACTGTAGAATCTTCGCTAAATGTGACCGTTATAACATAATTTTTATGTTATATCGAGGGAATCAAGAATATCTCGCTGCCTAGTCCTAGGGCGCGTTTGGTTGGTACGAACTAGAACAGGATTCACCAGAACAGCGCGTTTGGTTGGGACTGCACCTGTTCTGGGTCGGCCAGAACATGTTCTGCTTGCTCCGGCCTCGAGGCCGGAGCAGACCGAGCAGTTTCACTTTTTCACAGTGAAACCTGGTGGGAACATCGATTTTGGTCCCAAATGATCACGTGCATACGCTTTTGGGTTGGACTCGTTGTACCGTACAAAGTGACCATGGTGACCATACACAGTTTTGAAGGACGCACCCGGTTTGGCACATTTTTCCACAAAAATGTGCTCTGTTTCTGGAGTACCGTTTGGTTGGCATGAGGCTGCTCCATGTGCACCAGCTGTTCGATCCTGTTCTAGATCGTACCAACCAAACGCACCCCTAGTCATGGTAGCAAGAAACACTCAGAAAAGTTGAAAAAAGTGAAAAATTCTGGTACACAAGCAAGTTATGTACACTTTCGTTTAGTACATAAACCCCGTTAATACATAACATTTCTCAAGTCCCAGAGATTATGTATTAGGGAGGTTTAGTCCCACGTAATCCGTGGGTACTTTACGTGGGTGTACCACGTGATTTTTTTTTTTTTTTTTCCAGGGGATGGCCCACGCCTGGTAAAAAACGAAAAAGAAGTTAAGAGAATTGCAAAGCAGAGCTGGAGTGCAGCCGCCCAATAGCGGACTGAAAACTACTAGTAGTAGGATGAAAAGAGCACAGACGAAGCCAATACAGACAAAACCAGAGGCAAATGGTATCAAATGCGAATGCCCGCCTCAGCAACCGCCAAGGTGGGAGGTGAGTCCAACTGCACCGGCCGAAGATTCCGGGATCCGCGCAAACACATCACGCTGGACCGGAGTAGGGCAAAACTCAATTTGCATCGAACCCAAGACATAACACAGCTGTATGCTTCTCCAGTCTTCGCGGCTTGAAGAGAAGCTATCCGCTTGTAGAGCGACTCCGCGTGTTTGCCCAAACCACCAGTGGTAGAGAATATGGCCGGAACAAACGACGAATGCTCTATGTCGCGGACACGTTGCTCGTAGCAGCGCCGCTTCTCCTTCTCGTGCTTGGTGTAGCAGGAAGCAATGGAGGTGGCGCGGTTTGAGGTCGCATGAGGATTGAAAACCCTCACATCGATGAAGGTGCGCTCAAACCGGCCACCCCAGATGCCACTTGCCGCAACGTCGAGACGGGCCTGCTCAGTCTGGATAGCGGTGCGATACCGGAACTGCTCCCCAGTGACCGGCTGCAGGTGGGGCTCCACGGAGACATTGTGAGCCACTCGCTTCAGCATATGGGCAGTGAGGTCACGCACCTCATTGTGCCGCACCGACGGAAACCCCCCTGTGGGGCAAGACAAAGCGTGAGCGACTGAAAATGTGGCTCCACAGCTGCAAGATGATGGCAGTCGCTGTGGAAGCCAGCCGTAGCGCAAGTGGATTCCGTCGCGGAACTCACCCTTGGTGAGGGTCATGCCATGCCGCTTCAAGGGTCGACAGGTCAGCCAGGAAGAAGCCCCCTTCTCCGACGCTAGCGCAATGACCCGCTGCAACTCAGTATCCACAGATGAGGAAAGAAGCACAGCATCAGCCCGAACCGAGGCGTCAACTGTGTTCTTCGCTTGCTTCTTGGCAGCGCGTACATCGTCAATGGCGGTGCCTAATTCCATATCTTGGACCAAGATACGGCTTGTCAGGGGCGCGGTGATGTCTCGAGAAGACTGATATTGGGAGGCTCGCGACGATGGGTGGGGCAGCCCGAGACCGCCGAAGCGACACGGAAGAGCAAGGAGGCTGCGCTCCTGGGTATTCACCGGTCGTCCCAGAAGGGCAGGGATCAGCATGTTGGACACAGCATCATCAAGTGGAAGCAGGTGTTCATCCATAGCTGGCATGCCTCGGCAGAGAAAGGTCCACTTACTCTGTAGGCCATGGGTGTACGCGGCATACACAGCTTGAGGCTGAGAGTGGGCATAGTCACTCAGCCGTTGGACCTGTGCGACCCACTCCTCAACCTTCTGCTGCACGTACTGCGTGGCGAACGCGGATGACCCGATGGCTGCACCAAGGTAGCGGCATCCATCTGCCTGGATGGGAACACCAGTACCAGCGAAAATCCGGATGGCCTCGTCGAGGAGTGGGGGCTTGACCACTAGGACAGACTTAGCTGGATTTGGGAAGTAGCCATATTTGGGGCCCTTCTCCGTCAGCTGATCCCACCACACTCGGACGCTCTTCAGCTTGCCACCGGATCCGGCATCATCTGCATACCATGCCTGTACGGCTCCTTCTGTTGCAACAGCTTTCATAAGTGGGATGATGCCAATGGCATACATCGCCATGGCGACGGGGTCGCCCTGTGTGGTACCCTCACATGACAAGATCTTCTCGCCGCCGACGAAGAGGCTAGTGGGCTTTCGGTAGGTGTTGATCACGAGTTTGGCGAGTGATGGGCATAGGTGCTGGATGTTACGGAGGCACACTTCGCGATTTAGGCAGTTAAACGCGTTGGTGGCGTCAGCCAGAAGAATGGCTTCAGTGGAAGGGTCATCAAATACGTCGCACATCGCATGGATTGCCGCCTCTATGCCGCTATCTTGCCCCGCACATAGCTGGAGACTGCCAGCAGCTTCCACCAGTGTACCACGTGATACTCAGTGACCCACGTACAGACGTTTTCTGATTCACGACATGCCGTGTATGGAGGCTCACCCACGTTCCGCCAGAACGTGGGTGAAAATCAGAATGGAGCGCATTGTGCAAGCTGTGAGGGTGCTCAGCTGAAGAAGTTTCCGAAGCACGAAATCAAAATATTCGATGAGCTTCTTAGGCCCGGGTAGCTTCGTCTTTGACCAGGTTTGGGCCTTTCGCTTTATGCTTTTGTTTGTTCCGTGTGACTAAACACAACATTGCAACGTGGGTGCCCTTCATCCACTTTACGTGGATCACCCACGTACGCGTTTCCGTTACGTGGGAACTAAACCTCCTTAATGAGGGACTACCTGTACCGGGAGCTTATAATTATTACAGTATACTCTTGCCTCAGAAATGATGTTCCCTCCAGAGAGCCCTACGTACAGCTGCACATACCGTATGTACAGAGCTCCCTGTGTTCCTCATTTAGAATTGTTTCCATTGGATCCCTATACAAGACAACATGAAACATCAATCGAGCTATCCATGACCGTTTGCTCTGCCTTGTAAAGAGGGAATTGAGCTTGTAGAACGGCTTGAGGTGACGTTATAATGAATTTTGTCTACAAACGAATTAGCAGTATCTCTTAAGACTTGCATAATAATTGTATTGCTAATTTACTATCGAAATGCATTTCGTGAGGGGATTTTGGACCGTTGTCTTCCAGTCTACTAATGAGGTTTGTCTTGTAATCGATGTCGTACTAACGAGAGTAGACCTGTATCCGGACAAGAGTGCATACCTGGGAGTAGTAAATTGTTTCTAATTGTTTCTATTTTACTACTACCATACTACTCCCTTCCACAAAGCAAGAGCAGCACGTAACCGTGCATCCAGGGGTTGTGTAGTCTTGCACTATAGATAAAGGACTCTTGGATGTCCATGTGCACTGATGTATGTGTACTTGTACAGCAAAGCAAAAAAAGTGACAGCCTGTTGTCGTATTGACAGGGCTAGGGCCCGGAATAATTATCATGATTATACAGTGGTCCCGTCAGGCGAAAAAGCACGTCATCGTACATTTGAGATCAGCGGGAAGAAGATGACGACGTCCACTAATTTAGTATCTGTGCACACCAATCTGCTGTGTGTGTGACTCTAGCTCTGTGTGTCAGCTATGATATCATCTTCTGTGGTTCCATGCCTAGCATGCATGTACCAGATGTACGTCTGAATCATTCTGCAAAGTTTGAATGACGTAGGTTGAGCGATCGCTCCGCGAAATATACTTTTTGAAATTCTCTTCATAGTATATCTTCCACCATTGAAATTTCGAATTTCTTCAAAAAAAGTGCTGAGAGGGGTGGCTTGCAACCTCGATATGGCTTGTTCCAGGCATGCTTTGGAGCCATCTTCTGTTGAAGTAGTGGCGGGGATCTGCCCTGCAACTGCTACAACAAAAAATGATTCGATCTGAGAAAGGGTGAGACCGCGAATCTCGGTTGAATATTGAGTATTTCAAGCCTTTTCACGACGAAGATGAAGTTCTTTTTGAAGATGGACGTCGCGGCAAACGACATGGTGTCCGACGTCTGGCGTCTGGTGAAGCCAGGGATCATTTGTCCAGTCAGGTCGGCAGCCTAACCGTCGGTAAGCTTGTGTTTGGATCCCGTTCTGCTCGATGTGGTAGATCACAAACAATTTGATATCGCACAAATTGATCTCAGCATCGTGCGTACGGTATTTTATATTCAGAAAAGCCCAAAGTGTCTCTGTGTGGCCGTCCTATGCCACGAGAAACTCCAATCAGGCTCCTATGTCCTCTGCCTTCATGATTGAATGTCCACTTCGTTTGAACAACGAACACAACAATCGAGGACGGCTTTGCAATCAAAAATACAGCTATACTGGAGCTGAAAAAAAGAAGAAAAAAACGTGCTCAGGATGAGACTCGAGTACACGCATACTCTCCCAGCAGGTGAAACGCAAATTTTTGTGAAAAATGCGTGACGCCGACTGACCAGTAATTTCGCCTGACGCTCTATAATCCGGCACCATTTGTGCCACGAAAATCTGCTGGATTAGGGAGGGTGCTGGATTAACAAATCTGATTTACTGCTGCAATGTACATGAAGAGGACATTTTGGCTACTGACAATTGTGCTGGTTTATCGAGGGTGCTGGATTATAAAGTGCCGGATTAGAGAGGGACGACTGTACTAGTGTAGTAGCTGGCCCTCGGAGACAATTTCACACACTCAAATATAGCACTCACTTTGTGGTTTCACGAATACTCGTTAGGACAGAATTATTAGTTACACACTCGGCAAGTAAAGATAAGAAATGAAAGAGCACAAGAAAAGAACAATGCAAGAAGACAAAGCACACGGCGAGCGGCAGCCATGTTTTCAGGTCATCAACCATGTACCAATCAGCAATCTATATAAACCGGTCGCCGACGAAATTCTAGAACATTAGTATAATTAACCAATCACAGTTCACAACAGACAGTCATACGGGTAAAGTGGGGAAATACGGGTTTAGCCATACACGACTCATACATTACTCACCAGTCACGAGCGACTCACGGAAAGGGTAATAACATGCAGATACAAAATACGCAAAGAGAGAAAAATGTAACTAACTGCCCATCTTGGGGTTTGAACCTAGGAATCTGTATCAACACAAGCTCTACAAATAGGTACTCTTTTACTGCGAAAAATATACTTTATATCAAAATGCAACTCCTACACTAGTACGCTTGGGCGAGGTTGTCTTTGTGCATTTCAAGTATTGTAGTTCTAACTGTTCTATACTCTGTACCGCTTACTGATACCAAGAGTATTATTATACCCCCCCCCCCCCATACTCTTGCTGGCTCATGCACTGTAAAGTACCGTCAGAGCGCCCCACTATCTCGTCCTTTCGTGGTCGTCTTGTGGAGGTGGTTTCCTGTCCAAGAGTACATGTGCTCTTGGTATTACGACAGGGACCTTTTACACACAGTCATTGCACGTTGTGCAGTCAATCCGCACCCAGTTTACCTTCCAGCTTATGCGAGCTCCACATAAAAACATGCCAAGTGTGACGGTACAAAAAGCGTTCTCACACCATACAAACTTAGTAGCATACTGCCATACCATTTTCTTCCCGTGGCTGTAAAATCAAGGTGGGGTGCTCTCGCGGTGCTTTACGGTATTGTCCATCCATAAAAATGTCATCTCTCAGGCCCTGCAGCCTGGGCCAGATTCCAATCCGATGTAGACCAAAAAAACTAGCCCGGAAATTGTAAAAGTGTAAAAATTACAGCAAAAGTGAACTGACACACGTACCCCATTCCCGGGGGAAAACACGTATCGCTTGCCCGCACAGCTGTTTGTTGGTGGTGAGGTCCTGCTATCGCAAGAGGGCACCACCCAGGGCGATCCACTCGCTATGCCTATGTACGCCATTGGCACCGTCCCCCTCATAGAGGCAGCAACGCCACACAGTCCTGGTATGTAGACGACTGGTCAGCTGGTGGCAACTTGAACTCGCAAAGGTGAAGAATTGGTGGGATGTACTGAAAGACAACTTGCCAAGGGTCCCCAATATGGCTACGTTACCAACGCAGCTAAATCGGTAGATCTACTGCTTGTCAAGCCACAGTTTCTGGAGAGGCAACCCAGCTCTTTCGCGATACTAATGTTGTCATCAGGACGAACGGGTTCCGGCATCTTGGTGCCAGCAATTGGCAACCCTGTTTTTTGCCAGGAGTACGTAGGCGGGAAGGTGGATGAATGGTGTCAGCAGCTCCTAGTCCTGGCAGCATATGCAACATCCCAAGCAGCTTATGCTGCGTTCGTGTTCGGGCTGAAGCATCGCTGGAGTTTCCTAGCCCGGACTATGGATCTCCCTGCAGATGCCGCCTACCAGCCACTGGAGGACGTCATTTGTCAATTCCTCATCCCAGCTATGACAGGCAGGAATCCACCAGGAAGTTCTGAGAGAGCTATCCTTGCTCTCCCCTGTCGGCTTGGTGGGCTGGGCCTCATCGACCCTGCTCTGCAAACAGTATGGCCAGTCTGCGAAGATCACCGAATGCCTTGTTTCAAGGATCCTGGAACAACACTGGTCCATCGACGGTGTAGCGGCAGCAACCAGAAGAGCTAAATCAGACACAAGGACAGTGACTCGCCAGCTAGAAGCAGATAACGCAGCCAGCATCTACCAACAGCTTGACGCAGATTCGAAATGCGTCATCGACTTGGCATCGGAGAAGGGAGCCTCCAGTTGGTTAACGTGTTCGCCTTTAAAACGCCATGGCTTCCGTCTCCACAAGACAGCCTTCCATGATGGGCTCTGCTTGCGTTTTGGCTGGATTCCGGAGCGTATGCCGAGTCATTGTTCCTGTAGCGAGGTCTTCAACATCGAGCACGCACTATCATGTTCTCTTGGTGGATTCCCAGCACAATGAGGTGAAGGACATCACTGCCCACATGCTACGAGGAGTTGCCCATGATGTGGCGGTGGAACCTGATCTTCAGCCGCTAACGGGCGAGCACTTTGTACACCGCTTAAACCGAAACCCCGCCTCTCCGGCGTCCATCTATGCCAAGCACGAGAGAGAAAAGTGCAGATGCTATGAGGTCATGATCATGTCCTGGCACGTGGAGCATGCATCGTTTGTGCCCGTCGTCCTCAGCTGCACTAGTGGGCAAGGCTGCAGCTGCAGCTGCCCTCTATCGCAGGATTGCTTCCCTCGCCGTCTTCGGAGAAATCCAGAGAGCCTTTCTCTTCTACCCTTTGTCTTCTCCGTGCTGCTGCAAAGCTGAGTTTTGCCCTCATCAGTTCAACAATGGTTAACGGCAGCCATACGTGGTCATCGATGCCCTACTGCCATCGTCCAGCACCGCTCAGCCGACCTGGTCGTGGACTTTGGTGCAAATTTAGCGCTATGTCTGTGGCTTATGATTTTTACTATTTTCTTCTGTTTGTATTTAGCGCTTTCGGGTATTATCATTTTCTTAGGCCTGTGGTGGGGATTGCCCTATCAAAAATTTGATAATATTAATAATAATTTCTTCTTTTAGCATCAAGTTATTATTTTGTTGTTCGGGCTAGGGTTCCCTGTAACAAGACGGCAACGTCTGTGTGGCCTTCCCTATCAAAATAATAAATTCTACTACATACTACTACCACTACCAAGAGTATCCTCTTGCTACTACTGTACTACTACTAGCTCCGCCTTCTCCGGCTGAACGTAGATCTACGACTCGTAGGTCTACTGGGCGAAACCAGGGAGTCGTAAAATTTTACGACTCCCTGGGCGAAACTGAACGGACGTCGCGGTACGACGCTGTCGAAAAAAAAAGTTACCTGGCCGGGGAAAAAACATTAATTTTGTTTTTGAAAAGTCATCGCTCTGTCCCATTATTTATGCCAATTATTATTTACATGGTCAAAAGCAAGACCATCGAAGTATCATTCTGTTTCTGACTGAGTCTGTAGTACTAGTAGTAACACACCGCGTGCCGGGCGGCTTCTGATATCGAATCTCTTTCATTATTTTCTGCGTAGACTATTGGCCTGATTTATTCTGCGAAATAAGTGACTGTAGACAGTGTACAGTGTACAGTAGTGCCAACAAGTTTCTTTTTGATCTGAAACTAAAGAGTGAAGTCATAATGGAGAAACCAGACATTGTCGTCGTTGGCTCGTGCATGAAGGATCTTGTTTGGTAAGTGTCATCAAGAGTTCCCTGTCGATTCAACGCTCACGCTTCCAGGTCCCGCGGCCCGATACATGTACCAGCGTTTGCATCCTTGAATTGCATGAATTGATAAAAAATTATTGGCATTATTTTACAATACTGTCAATAGTTTGTTGCGGCCTTTTTTCTGTATGGGTGAGGGGTGGATAAGTCCAAAACTATACAGAGGGAAGAGAATGTACAAAATAATACACCTTGTATCACTACGTGTGAGACACATTGTCCGGCACTGTGCTTGGCCTCTGCATATTGGTAATGAAAATATACTGGCATATCCGTCGCAGCGTGAGCAACTTTTAAAGAGATGAAATACCGTATTTCCTCGATTAATAGACCCGGTCTTTTGTTTTTTGAAGAGGGTTGGACCCCCGGTCTCTTATTTGGGCATGGTCCATTATTTGAGCACGGTCCAATTTTGTAGTGGCTAGTGCTTTCGTGGTGGATCAAAAAAAGGACGCGATTTTAGGTTGCGCAACTACAATTTTGTAGTGGCTAGTGCTTTCTTTCATTATTTGAGCATGGTCCACTATATTTTCATCGGCACATCGCTGGAAATGGTGGATTTTTAACACGTCATAATATTATGTTATTATATATAATAACAATCGACGAGGAGACAATAGTCGTAAAATGGCAATAAATAAGATAAATTGTGCACTCATAACAACAGCAAAAATGAAGAAAGTCAAGTTCCATAACGTTCCATACACGCACCATTACATTCATTCACACAGTATCACATTCATCTGCCACTACCTTTCTCACATACACTATATTCACATATTGCAAAGGTGCAAACTTCGCTTTTTGTACTTGTTAGCTGCTGTATTTCTACCTGAAACCATATTAGCTACATGTATATAAGTGTGTGTTTTAGTTATTACATTTTTATGTGACGGCGTTCCACTGATGACAGTCACAAGAAAACGTTATGGAACTTGACTTTCTTCATTTTTGCTGTTGTTATGAGTGCACAATTTATCTTATTTATTGCCATATATAATAACAATGATAACAATGAATAATGTTATTATATTAATATTATGACGTGTTAAAAATCCACCATTTCCAGCGATGTGCCGATGAAAATATAGTGGACCATGCTCAAATAATGAAAGAAAGCACTAGCCACTACAAAATTGTAGTTGCGCAACCTAAAATCGCGTCCTTTTTTTGATCCACCACGTGCTTTCTTAGTGTGCATGCGCAAAGCGATGAACTCAAATAAGAGACCGGGTCTCTTATTCGGGCATGGTCGACTATTTGTCCGTGAGGCCTCTAGGAGGGTCTACTGTTTGAGCATGGTCCATTAATCGAGGAAATACGGTAAGTGAATAGATCCGCACGCGGAACCACACAGTTCCAGTGAACCCCATTCTCTCTTTATTTTTGAAGCACCCTAATCTGTCCCTGCGGGAATTTGCGGAAAAAACGCTCGAAGACTTGTGCAAGAAATTGCAGCAGAAAACAACAAAAAATGCGACGAAAAGTGCGGAATGATGCAGAACTTGCCAGGAATTCTTTAGGCACCCAAGATGGCAGAGGTCGCATCTATTCACAAAGGAGACAGATGAATCCAGGGACATACCACCCTGGGGCCTAATTATTACAACTCCAGTGGAGAGGGCAACTTTGTCTAATGGTTGATGTTTATTTAGAACAAAGAGGAAGAAATGTTTCATGCGCATGCGTATGTAGTGAGGGAGCTGACGTCATGCAGCGAGGTCGCTACAATTCGTGGTATTATTTGCAGAAAATTGCGGATTTGGGTCAAATCACGAAATTTGTTGCATCGTATATCTACTCGGGAGTAGTACGAGTCGTACTGTGCAAATAACCTACAGGATATGGAAAGCACTGTGTGAAAAGTGCATTAAAATGTGAGATACAGTGCAGAAAACAACAAAAACGCGGGAAATCGCGGATTTTGCTGAAAATAGCGGGTTTGGGCCAAATCGCGAAATTTGTTACATCCGTGGAATCGTGATTTCCTGGAGGGACAGCCTAATCGAAAACGTTCCAGCACCCTTTAGAACGTGTGTGTGGGTGTGGGTGTGGATGTGGGTGTGTGTGCATGGTGTGGATGTGGGTGGGTGTGGGGGGGGGGGGGGTGCAAAGTGTAGACTTCACCATCGTATCTTTATGACACCTAGCTTCAACACATCTCCGTAGCGCTAACCGACAGCCTTCCAACTTTGGAAGGTTCAAGGTTATGGAAATACCAAAGAGAGGAAGGCAAGCGCAACGAAAACGAGCATAAGCTTCAGTCCCAACGAAACAAAGAATGTCGATTGTTACTGGACGATGACGAGACCAGTACGATATTTGACAAAGCGGTCTAACTACAATTCGAAGCAGCAAAGCAGCACACCACCCAACTTGGGTGGGTCATAAATATCAAAGATAAGTAAAGAAAGGGGAAGCTTTGCGAAAACGAATTGTACAAGCCGAAAGCCAAACTCCTACAGTACTCCTCATGCATGGCATTGTGATGGACAAGTTGACTACAAAACAAGTTGTTTCACACGACGTACATTTCGTCGTATGGTTCGTGACGGCTCATCAGGTGTGCAATTTGAAACTCGGATGTTGAGCCATAAATAAATGTGGAAAGGAAAAGGACATACGAGTTAAGAGTAACTCTCCATCACTGTAACTGGATACTATATACAGTCAGTGCTCGTTTTCGTTGCGCTTGCCTTCCCCTCTTTGGTATTTCCATAACCTTGAACCTTCCAAGTTGGAAGGCTGTCGGTTAGCGCTACGGAGATGTGTTGAAGCTAGGTGTCAGGACGTCGAATGTCTCAGTACTCTAGTCAGTTTTGTGCCTAGTTATTGCACTTTCTGACTGTATATAGTATCCAGTTACAGTGATGGAGAGTTACTCTTAACTCGTATCCAAAAACGAAATTGATTTTTCTCATGGGCTTTTGTTGCCTGTATTACTACTAGCAAACTTTACCAGATAATTTTGGATTTGAGACGTTCTATGCAAAGTTATCCCTTTCTGAAAGTGCGTTTGGGGTCAATTGACCCCACCTGGTAGTCTGCGACCTGGTCCATTTGTCAACAGGCAGTGTGGCAATGTTGCTTTGCCTATGCTTTCCGTGTAGTTACGTATCAAGCTTCCCTGCTCCTGGAGAGACTGTGTCATGTCACAAGTTTGAAACAGGCTTTGGTGGCAAAGGGGCAAACCAGTGTGTCATGGCAGCTAAACTCGGAGCTACAGCGGTCATGGTTGCCAAGGTAATGGCTCCATTGAGTAGACATGACTGTATGTTGAGGCATGTGACGTATGCTGTACTGGTGTAAGGAGAGTCACCCGGAACATTAAAATCAAATGCTATGTAGAATGTAGATTCTTCAAAGAACTGTGCATGTGGACTAAAAGGTGCTTATTGTCTAGTTACAGTGGTGGACAGTTACTTCATAACTCGTATCCATGTGTCCTCTTGTGTTTTACATTAAATTTATTATTGGCTCAGTATCCGAGTTCAAAAAGGTCTTCAATTTTTCTTTGCAATGTACATGTAGGTCGGTGATGATGATATTGGAACCGCCACTCTGGAGAACCTTTCTGCACACAACATCTGTACTGGTAAGTTTGTTGTTGGATGTGGGTACTGGTTGGCAATGAGCCTGACTTCAGCAGTGTTGCACATGCTCATTACCATGATTAAAGGGGAAGTCCGGTGAATTTTTTTAATTTCAGGGTCGGTAGAGTTTCGGGCGCTGAGTCGAATGGTGTTGGTCCCACGTGTCTCCGACAAAGCGTTCTCGAGATATTTCCGTTTGAAAAACTGAGTTTCGGGGGCTGCGCCATGACGTCATGCGGCCGCGCCACACCCTCCGCAACGTCATAGCGTGCAGCTAGGTCAAAAGGAGTGCGTGGAAGCAATAGTGTCAGTGCTATTTCAAGTGATTTGGCGACCGATAGTAGGTGGTGCAAGCGACCCCGAAGACGTAACTCCTTGTGAGAGTGAGGATGCAGTCATGGCTGACCTTCATGAGTTCGGTCTGGGGCTGAGAACCTCGGTATTGAGCTGAAGAAATGGCCGCGCGGGCCGGTCAAGAGTGAGCGCTACTGAGTTTCCGACTGATGAAGAAGCAGCAGCTATTGCAGACGAGGCTGATATACCTAATTATCAGATCGCTGGAGAGCAGAGTCGCGAAAATGGAGAAGAGTGATGCGAGTGCTCTAAATGTTGTTCCATACCGATTCGCTTAGACTCCAGTAGCCTGCCACATGGTGATGTTTTGTTGCGAACTAAGTACTTGGCATATTTCGGACTACTCAATTGGAGAACAGTGCAGGCTCTTTGAACCACTGGCACGACTCTTCTCTCGCAACACTACGGGATCTGAAAGTTCTAGGTCCGGAAGCTGTTCGCTGTTTTGTCACTTGTCACGGTTGTGCACTCATCGCTGTAGCATAAAATATTGAGGTGGGAGCGGAAAACTACAATTTTCTTTCTCAATGCGCAACCACCGGCACCGGCAAGGAGAAACGCACGTTCTCTGACTACATGACTGTACGCCTGATACGAGTGTAGTACATGACAAGTCTGTGTGTTGACTAGTTTTCTGAGTCTTGTGACTCGAGTCTTGTAGCTACCCGTACCCCAGCACGGCAGTGCGGGAGTAGTTCCGTGTGTGATGAGTTTGTTGACTACACTACAGCTAGCATGCACGCAGCGCATTGCAGCCGTAGAGGTCCGTAGATATAGAGGCCAGTGCATGCTGACGGAAAAAGTCCAACTCGGAAACGGCTGAAATACGATAACCTCGAGGTTTACCAAGCTGAAAATCACAGGGTACGTAGTGTTTGTAACACTGAATCGAATGGTCTTGGCCCGAAGAAGCTGCGACACACGGTTCCCCAATCGAACGCGCTCCGAATATGGCCATTTTGTACACAACTAGATGGTGTGGCTACCTGGCTGCACGCTGTGACGTCATCACCTGGATCTGGGTGATGCGCGCTCAAATTCGCACCTGTTCGATTGGGCGTATCTGACGAACCATAGGCCGCAGCCTCCTCGGACAAAGACCATTCGACTCAGCGCCCCGAACTCTACGGACTGTGAAATTTAAATTTTTCACCGGACTTCCCCTTTAACTATGTATGATTAGGGATGCCTAGGCGATGTAGCATGGGGAATACTGTAGGACATGTTTTTGAACGGGTCGCAAAGTTAACGACCGTCCAAAATTCACAGGTTAGGAGATGATGCGCTAACGATCTTGTAGTCTTCAGGCATAGCCGCACTTAGCACATTCGAGGCATTACAGCCTCAACAGAACCTATTAAACAAAGAAATGGTTCTAGTTAAAACATTAGATTTACTTCCTCGTTTGATTTACGTGTCTTACAGGTGTGCATAAGTTGACAATGATTCTGTGCATGGGCCTGGTCACCATTCATGGTACATGTAGTAACTGATAGGCATAGCTGTGCTGCTCTGCGACTCACCTGCACACTGTAGCTGAGTACAACCGAGGGCACATGAAAACCAGAGTATGCAGGTCAAGTTGGTGGCTACTACAGTAAATTCCTGGACTACGTCATTTCAACGGTGCGGTGCGTGCAAGCGGGATCCAAGCAGGTCTTCTGCTGTGCATTTGCAGCCCGGTTGTACGCACTATGCAACTTAACACGATTCATTTACAGCAATTGCTAGTATGATGTGGTCCAGAAATTCCGCCGTGGCAGACCCGATATGAAAGCTGGTTTCGTTGTGCTCTTTGTACATGTACAACTACAGATATTTGTTGCATATCCTCTATGTTAATCCCTGGTCATCCGCCCATCAGCCCATTTCAGTGCCATCTGAATTGAGCATGGTATAGCTACATAATACATTACTGTTCTGGCTTTCCTCTATCTTCTGTTCTTCTCCACAGATCACGTCCAGCGTGTGACTGGGATTGCCTCAGGCGTTGCATCTATTGCTGTCAACCAATCCGGTAAGATGTCGAATTTCAAAGCTAGTACTATACTAGTATGCTACTGTAAGACATGTTAATATCCGTACATAACACATATCAGGCATTACAGCCTCAACTGAACTAATTATAACGAAGAGATGAAACTCGCTTTAATAAACGTTAGATTCACTTCCTCGTCATATTCACATGTCTTACAGTATGTGGTTCCAGTAGTATCACAGTGAACAGCTCAAAGTATAGTACATGCACAGAGGGCCTATGTACATGTAGCAACTTGCCACTTCATGCCACTACTTCATATCAGATCTCACAATGCTGACGATATCAGCGTCAGGAATTTTTAGTGCAAAAAAGTATAACGTTAGCAGTTTGGGGCGCGTTTGGTTGGTACGAACTAGAACAGGGTTCACCAGAACAGCGCGTTTGGTTGGGACCGCACCTGTTCTGGTTCGGCCAGAACATGTTCTGCTTGCTCCGGCCTCGAGGCCGGAGCAGACCGAGCAGTTTCACTTTTTCACAGTGAAACCTGGCGGGAACATCGATTTTGGTCCCAAATGATCACGTGCATACGCTTTTGGGTTGGACTCGTTGTACCGTACAAAGTGACCATGGTGACCCATACACATTTTGAAGAATGCACCAAGTTTCACACATTTTTCCACGAAAATGTGCTCTGTTTCTGGAGTACCGTTTGGTTGGCATGAGGCTGCTCCATGTGCACCAGCTGTTCGATCCTGTTCTAGATCGTACCAACCAAACGCACCCTTAGTGTTACAAGGAAGGCATGGAAAATTTCAGCGCATGTTCGATCACACGCACGCTTCCACTTCCGTCCATTCTAGAGTTCCCTACGATGCATGCACCGTTCGATTACACAGATTTCTTCGTCAGAATCCAATGGATTTCAATCCATGGAATCCACTTCCGTCCATTCCGAAGTGAAGGCAGAATTTCTATTTCTCTCACCAGAATTTATGCATTTGGTGTACGCTTTGTTGCCGCTACGCGTGTGGAGCAGATCAGTAGTAGATCATGAGCACAGACAAATTCCAGTTGTTTGTTTACATGGTGTAATCTGCACAACCTGGTTATTCGAGAATTTTCAAACCTGGGTCCAAACCCTGTAACTTTGTAAGCGAACGAGTCCAGTTGCACTTGGCTCTCATATGTAATATGATTCCGTAATTGGATGCATTGTCACTGAGATCAACACTCATTTGCTGTGGATTATTTTCTCGTTGCTGCTGCTGCTTCCATGCAGGTGAGAACACAATCATTATAGCACCTGGTGCTAATGAATGTATGGACACTGCAGTTCTGGATAGTGCCCGTGATGTCATTCAGAATGCCAAGGTTGTGGTTTGTCAGCTAGAGATACCGCCACCAACCGTCAAGGCAGCTCTCTTGCTTGCCAAGCAAAATGGAGGTCAGTGGATAACATTGCTCACTCCAGTGACATCTGCTGCCACGTAGTAGTCGTACGTCTGACACAAAGCATTGCTACATCCGTGGCCAGTAAAATTCACCCGTGACTAAGTAACGTGTTTGGATGCACAGCCCATTATCCACAGCACACACTGTACTTGTAAGGCCATGGAGTGCCTGGTGGCAAGGTTTGTTCAAGAGGGCGGTTTCAATGAGCAACATTGTACAATGCTACTCATTGGAACTCAGCGTTGTGACTTACTTGTAAGTTAGCGAGCGCTGGACGCCGTGCAGCGTGGTTCTGTTAGCTTTGTTTCTAAGAAAAGCAGGTGTGATCCGGCTCTGTAGGGTGTGGCATTCAGGAATGTGTGCGTCTGAACTCACCATGAATGTTGCGTATGTTCTTGTCCAGTGCGTACAATATTCAATCCCGCTCCAGCAGTCAACGGACTGGATGAGACCATCTATTCTGTGTCGGATATAGTCTGCTTGAACGAGACAGAGGTAAGTTTCCTATTTGCAGGCCTATTGAGCTGTTGCATTGTTGTCGTCTTCTTTTCCCCAAAGCTAAACCATGCTTTCAGTATACCATGTGTGCGTGTTGAGAGGTTGCACTTCACCTGGATAGCTAGATTACCCTGGGGTAATTGTCTACATGTAACCAGTGGCATTTGTGGATTATGCGAATAAATATTTCTCCAGGTCTAAAGGTGGGGAAATTCCGCCCGTACGATTACCGGGGTTTATGTAAAGCGGCTTCTCCGGGTAAATCCAATCAGATTGCAACGGTGACAAATTGGGGTCTCACAGTCACCTTTTAAAATTGATTGAGACATCCATGAACACTGTACAAGTGTGCAAGAATGCACCGTTAGTGCGAACTTCTAATAGATTGTCTGCTTCACGTGCTTGTCTAAATTCTAGCGCCATCTGTATGCATGTCCCAGCAGCACTGTGCGTTTCGTTAGCACCTTTAGAACTTTTGTCATCTTCAACTTCTTTCGTTATGCCACTTTTCTATGTAGAAGGTGTGCAATTGTGCCACTTTTACCCTATAAATATACTCATTCCTTTACCTGCTATTCATTCGTTATCTACCTCTACCGAGGAGCTCTTAATGAGCGAAACAGCTGTCTGTAGGATATGGAGCATCTATCCAAGAACGAACTTCCTTGCTATGGAGTATGGCGTTGTGAAAGTGGGCCAAGAGCGCAGTGTGGAGGGGTGGACAGTTAAAATTATTTTCAAATGGCCGAGTTTGTCGCTACTTCTGGGTTGTTGCATGGAGGCTGTTAGTCAAGAGGGTCATCTGATCGAGTGAATGCGGCATTTTTGTGTGGATGGTATCGCTATGGCAAATCGGACACTGAAGTGACGTTATGTCGAAGGATATCTGGAGAACGTTGCCTGGAGTGTCACTGTGGATGCAAAGATAATTTCTTAATTTACTTGTGGCCAGGTGTATCCGTGTTGAAATTAATCCGGGAGATATTTATCATTTTTAATAATGATAAATATCTCCCGGATAAGCGTGTGTGGCCAAACGAACATCTAGTAAGTCATGAGAACCCCTGTGCGCGGCTTAGAATGTGTAGTATGACTAGTATCATGTGCCCATGATGCTGATTCTTGTGCTAAATGAGGCGCTTTATGGAGTGACAGCGCAGCAGGTGTGTGGAGAAAAAAGGTTGGTTGTGCGTTGATGTGTGTTGCTGTGTGTTGATGTGCGTTGATGTGTGTTGATGTGTGTTGATGTGTGTTGATGTGTGTTGATGTGTGTTGATGTGTGTTGATGTGTGTTGCTGTGTGTTGCTGTGTGTTGCTGTGTGTTGCTGTGTGTTGCTGTGTGTTGATGTGTGTTGATGTGTGTTGATGTGTGTTGATGTGTGTTGATGTGTGTTGATGTGTGTTGATGTGTGTTGATGTGTGTTGCTGTGTGTTGCTGTGTGTTGCTGTGTGTTGCTGTGTGTTGCTGTGTGTTGATGTGTGTTGATGTGTGTTGATGTGTGTTGATGTGTGTTGATGTGTGTTGATGTGTGTTGATGTGTGTTGCTTGTGCTTGCTTTCTTCTTACAGTGTCTCTTCTTTTGTGTTGTCATTCCTACCTAGGCATCCATGTTGACCGAGGTTCAAGTGACGGGCGTTGAGTCGGCACAGAAAGCTGCCATTTCGCTGCTGTCTCGTGATGGTCCAGGGGCAGTTGTGGTAACGCTCGGTGCACAGGGAGTGGTCTATACGGAGCGCGGCAAGCCAGGAACACATCATGTGGCAGCTGAGACAGTCAAGGCCGTTGATACTACAGTAAGTACTCATGCTCATCATGTGCATGTCACTAGGGGTGAAACGACCCATCCTAATTCCTTATCGACTGACTATCGACTGGTTATCGACTGACATTGCCCTCACACATGAACACAAGCAAAGCATATTTACGCATACATCCATGCACAAACAGAAGCACAATATGAGCACATTGTAGGTTTCAACGTTGAAGCGGACCAATGCAGAATGTTTTTCGCACCTTTCTTGTACTCGGCCGTGCGTTTTATGAAATACACTTGGCACCTGAATCCATTCGCTTTAAAAAGCGAATGGATTCAGGTGCCAAGTGTCATAGCACATGGCCTGAACTCACAGGACAAATGCCTGAATGTACTTCTGGGCATTTATAGTGATTTTATACATATAATTTTTTTAAACATTACGCAATAATGCGAGTTGATAAGGGTTTTCCTTCTATCGACTCGACTGGCCAGTAAACTTATCGACTCAGTTGTTTCACCCCTACATGTTATACTGTGCTAATGTAGAGATTTATGGTTATAGCCGTAGCACGAGGAGCACCGCGGCTGTAGTGCACAGAAGCCACACTGTTGTTCCTGTAGTCAGGTCAACACACACACACGCTTTGACCTTGACATACAGCTGCCGTTAAACGGCTAAGCTGCCCTCATGAGGAGGGGAACAAAGGGGTAGCATCACGGCGTCGCGGCAGAACATCCGGCCTCATGTCGTTGCAGATCCTGCTGTCTGCGATATCTCTCGCCGCACGCACAGCAGAACTTGAACTCAAGACGCTCCCTCGCTGTTGGTCGCTTGCCACGCTCACACACACACACACTAGCACTGTACTGGAAAATAATACGAAGTTTGTAGCAACACGAACTGGAGTGCATAACCAAGAGTTTGCTAATGAGTCGGCGATTTCCTAGCACACAGTGGACGTTTTCATATCAGTCGTTCTCAGTCATGTGAGCTACGGTCAGTGAAGCAGAACAACGGCTGATAGATCCGCGGGTAAATTGCGGAAGAAAATCTCAACTTTTGCGGTACAAATCACAATACTTTTTAACATCAGCATGATTTGCAGTGAAATTACGGGGAATTTGTGAATTTGCATTGGTGAATCATGGTTTCCCGGAACAAAGAGTCTGCCAAATAGGAAGGGGAAAAGGCACATTTCATTGTAGCTACTAGCTATACATGTATGTCAACAACCACATTCTTCATTGAAAATGTAAACCCAACAATCGTTTTCGAGCACATTCTCTCTACTGCTTACACCAAACATCAAGAGTACATAACCCCCCAGAGTGTGCAACTCCCACATACCCTGCTGTCCCGACAGAATTTCAAGTTGACGTCATTATTTATGACGCAATGCTCCTTGCACCAGTGATTTAGAACATGTGTACAGGTGTCAATGCATCACACGTTTTTCTTTGCAATAATTTGTACAGGATCGATTGGCTTCGGTCAACCAAAGGTTCTGGATTCGTCTGGTAATCTGTGTACAGTGCGCATTGCATCATAAAAATGACTTCAACTTGGAAATTCTGTCGGGACAGCACCCATAGTGGAGTTGCACACTCTGTGTGTGTGTGTGGGGGGGGGGGGGGGTTATGTACTCTTGCAAACATGCACACTGGTCATAAACATCTCTTTTTGCTTTGTTTATGTTCTTACAGGGAGCGGGTGATGCATTCGTGGGTGCACTTGCCTTTTTCCTGGCTAAGTATCCATCGTTATCACTGGAGTCGATGATCAGAAGGTCTGCAGCAATAGCAGCAGTTTCCGTTCAAGCACCTGGCACCCAAACAAGCTTCCCCAGTCGAGCAAAGCTACAGGAGTCCTTGTTTTCTGAGCAATAGCATATCATTTATTCATTAGTTTGCGGGAGCTTTAAATACTTTTATACTACAAAACACAATAAATCTAATTTTATTGTCAAGTTTGCTACTCAACAGCTGTAAATGCATTTTCCGATGAAAGGAAGTGCTGATACTTATAGTAAAATATTTAGTATGATGCTAGAGAAAGATTATTGATCTGCCTGCAGAGGGATCTGTGGTATACAAACATGGCCTTGGAACGTTGGCAGAAAAAGCTGGGATTGTTGCTATCAATAGTAACAATAAAAACCCACTCTTGAATTCTGCGCTACAAGCGGGTACCTGTCTTTCTTGAGGATGGACAAATTAAGGAATTAATGGCGGTGACTTTGAACTAATGCATCTCGGAGGCGTGTTGTCTTTTGTATATCCACGCCCGAGTAAATAGTTGATGTTGCTACGTTTGATGGCGAGTTGGAGGCGGGCGAGCTAGTTTCATTGGTCTGTGGTGTGGTCGTGGTTGATGTTCCGCCGCCAACCTTCACACTCAAGTAATTTACCTGCAACAGCCACAGTAGTAGAGCATTACAAAAAGAAAAGTATGTAAGTCAATATGGCGCACGCACACACACACGCACACACAAAGCAAGCTTCTATTATGGCAGAGTACGCAAGTCCACGAGTGTACAGCTCTGGGTACCCTTGCTATGGGGTCCGCCGACGGTGAAAACTCAGATCGCGTGGTGCCGTGTTCACTTTGTACATTCCCAGGCCATTTTGGGGACCAGCGGAGTAGTAAAAATAGCACTCCCTGACAGAACCCACTGTTATGCGAGTCATCAGCAAGATCATGGCAGATATTCTGACTGCGTGCACGCTCGCCTTCGTCGTACAATGTGCGTAGTACTAAGTACAGATCGTACTTGGAACATGCGACGCGAGTCCTTGCTGTCAGAGACCTTGCACACTCTTGGTATTGTCGTGGACATGGAAATCCAGTCGATTGACCGGGGCCGGCGCCCTCAGCGCGTACAGAACAGTGCACAATCATGTTGATCCGATGCGACCAGCACGCTGCAGCGCATAATACAATGTCGTGCATGTATGTACTGCTTACCCACGGCTGCATGGCCAGCGCCCTGGGGCCGCTAGACGTGCGGCCGGATTTCCATGTCCATGACAGCTCATTTACTCTTGATGCTATACGTAGTGCACGCATACACGATCATAGAGATATTCTGCTCTACATCTTGGGAACGAGACAGAGCACTTTTAGCCGCTCCCATAACGTACGAAAACCCCGTCCTGCTCTACGTCAAGGCAAAGAAATCACGCGAAATGTGTACTGGGAATTTCCTGATCCAAATGTGGAAGTTGTCTACCTAGTGTGACCGATAATCGGCAGATCCATACGCAATTTCTTTGCGTGTGACACAACGTAGAGAGCCTCATCTCCTCGTAGAAATCTGGGCCCTGTTTTGCGTGAAACAGAACCTCTCTAGTATCCACTCTTACACCACTCACAGGCAAGTTGATAGAAACTCATTTGAATGTATACTTTCAAATGCATGTTATGTCGAGGTTTATGTTATGTAGGATTACGTTGTGTAGAACAAAATTGTATGGGAGTGATGTTGTTTCGGCGCGGGATTTGATTTTTTTTACGTACTAGCGAGGTTTATGTACAAGTGAGAGTTGTTATATCGAGAGTAGACCTGTATTCAACTACGGTACACTGCTAAGGGGAACATGACCTGCAGAGCATCAGCACCGACTGCCGCATTTTACCGAAAGCAAACATTCACCAAGAAGAATACTATCTCAGGTGATCCAGTACAAGCCAGTGAAGTACAGCATTACGAGGTAGGGCATGTTCGATTGTGGGAATCCGGTGTGTGTGTGCACGCCGCATATGGTGCAGGTGTGTTTGACTGGGCAAATCTGGTGGCCGTGCACTTGGAGTGTACTTAATGTGACAGCTGACTAGTTGCACATATCCAACCGTGGCACTGCAACTAGCACAGGTGAGTACTTATTTGCCCTACATGAAAGCCGACCCAACATACTTGTACAAAGGCCAGTCATGATTTTATCACTGTATTAATTTTGTACATGTGTACGTCCAGCAGCATTCACACCACTTCCAGGGCACCAAATACGCACTTTTTTGCACTTTGGGTCAGATTCCACAGAGCTGACTGACTCACGACTGCCGTCTGAAGCACACGAGAAGAATGCTGGATGAGTGGATTTCCCAAAAATACTGTGTATTGAGTAGGGAGTGGTGCTCTCTTGCGAGTTTGTCAAGTGGGTGGTCCAGCATTCTTCTCGTGTGCTCCAGACGGCAGGAAGTGCGAGCTCCAGCGTTTGGAGCAGACATCCTAATCACCGCCGAAATCACAGCATCTCAGTCCCTATTTTTGCCCCCCCCCCCCCCCCACACACACACGGGCATCCGACTACTAGTCAACGGCCGTCAGCATCTGTATTCACAACTCCATGTAGACACTGGCTCCCACTGTTGCTTGGTGCTTACGAAGTGTTTGTCGCGCTGGAAATGGAGCGTCACTGTAAGTTGGTATCCGGGGATTCCCTAGTGATGTTTTGGCTCGGAAAGCACAATAGCCTACTAGTACTCCAGCTCAACTGATGATGGGTGAATTCCCTGAAACACTGTGTATTGAGGAGGGAGTGGTGCTTTCTTCAAGGTTTGTCGAGTGTACGGTCCGGATGGCAGCCGTAAGTCAGTCAAATGTCAGTCAGTCGGCAGGAAGCACAAGCTCCAACATTTGGAGCAGCCACCTTCTTCCACAATCACTTCCGAATTCGCAACATCTCAGTTTGTCTAACCACAGAGGTTTGCTGTGATGGAATCATAACATCCAACCATGCAGCCTCAGACACAACAACAACAACAGCAACAACAACTGTAAGAGTGACTTACGTCTCTGTCAGCTGCAGCTGGACGGCGAGGTACATCCACTGAGACATAGTCATATTCACCATCCCTGCCTCGAGTAGATTGCGCTGATGGGCTCGCCTGCTGCTGCTGTTGCGACTGTTGTGGCTGTCCCAGCTCATCCGTTGCTGAGTAGATACCACTGCACATGCTGATTGTATCGTTGGAGAAAGCGAAGGGGTTGTTACTGGGAGGCATAGGCCTACCTGACATGGAAGCACCTGGTGACACACTCCACGTATCACTGTCCGTGTCAGCACCAGCTGCATAATTAGATGATGTTGAGTAGGTTCTCCTCATAGCTACTGGTGGTTCTGGCAACTGTCTGCCATGAGCAACGCAGTCAAATAATTCCTTGATGGAAGCTCCCTGGTGCGTAGCAAGACGGTATACTTCAGGACCACCTAGATGACAGCAAGAGAAAAAAGGTTTGGGTGAGCACTTCTAAGGCCATCATTTTTTATATCTATGTTTCGCGTCAGTTCAACTTCCAGAATCATATGCGAGAGGTGGAACAAAATAAAAAGTTGCAAAATAATAAAAAGGCTCATCAGAGGTGTATAACTGTACATAGCATAATACTCAATAGCTCGTGCATGGTGTACATTCGAAAGAAAAATCGTACATCGAAGCACAAAATCTGCATCACTTTGGACAGAGGAGGCAACCGTTGGTGCCCTTGCTTCGCTGGATTATTGTACTCAGCCTTCAGCAGCGGTGCAAAGAGCTCCGGAATGACGTATCCTCTCAGCTTGAGGCGACCGATGCGGTCTGTTGTAAGCTCATAGAATACTGCTCGCAGATGCCGAACAAACGATTTACCAACGCTGGCATCGAGGCCATTTCTGAATCCCAGTTTCGCCGTATGCAACCAGTCAACACCGATGACTCGCACGATCATACACTAAACTGTGCATGATTGATTTTTTATTTTTTTCCGAAAAAAATCAAAACGTATGCGTGCGGACGACGCGAAACATAGATATAAAAAATGATGGCCTAATAAAGACACATAATATATAGAAAATAAGTGAGCAATATCAATGGAAAGCAATATAGCACAATAGAAATCTTGCGAGCTATGAATACTTGGAACATCAGAGGCAGCCCTACTCAACTGTAAGGACTGCACCCACATCCCTGAAGTATTTGTCTCCTATACTTTACAACTTTACATTTACCGAAAACTCGTATGAAAGTAAGTTGATACCTATCAACTCAAGCAATCTTCAAACTTTCTGGCCCGAAAGCCACACTCATACTTGAGTGAAAGACCAAGTATAAATTAAACCTTGGCTCTCCATCTGAGTTCATACTTGAGTACTAGTATTTTCTTAAAAATGACCGGAACCTTCCTTGTGCCTCATAACACATTTTGTTTTTCTAATTTAAATGAATGCTTGGTAAGCCACGGTGAGAGAGAGAGAGAGAGAGAGAGGGGGGAGAGAGAGAGAGAGAGAGAGAGAGAGAGAGAGAGAGAGAGAGAGAGAGAGAGGGAGAGAGCGAGAGGATGAACTGCTGTCCAGAAAATCCAGCAAAAAAATCCGCCGTCATTGAAATTCCAGTGAACTTCGCCGAATGGCGTTTATCGGCCTATGTAAATCCCAAGACAAAGTTTGACAGACTCCAATAAATCTAGATGCAAGATTCTAGATTCAGACCTTGATCGTATGTGAGAACACAAACTTTTGATTTCTTTTTTTGAAATTGCAAACAGTGAAAGTTTCCAACTAGGCAGCTTTCATTGATTCACAAAGCACAAGTATTGCGTAATGCAGTCTGATGGGAAACTGAATACCCACTGCTACAAAGGGAGAACTTTTCAGTGAGCAGTTAAAAGAAAATTTGAAAAAATCACCAGAAGCAAGACCAGATTCATTGTACATGTACCGTAAAGTACCGCCAGAGCGCCCCGCCTTGATTTTACACCCAGGGAAGGGAAAATCGTATGGCAGAGTGCAACAAAGTTTGTACGGTGTGAGAACCTTAGTGCACTAAGGTCATAATAAGCAGGTTTTGTGTGGAACTCGTGTCCGCTCGAAGGTACGGATTGTCTGCGGAACGTGCAACATGCGTACAAAGTTTGTGTCGTATGACCAAGAGTGTGCAACTCGACTATGGGTGCTGTCCCGACAGAATTTCCAAGTTGACGTCATTTTTATGATGCAATGCGCACTGTACACGGATTACCAGACGAATCCAAAACCTGTGGTTGACCGAAGCCAATCGATCCCGTACAAATTATTGCAAAGAAAAAAGTGTGATGCGTTGACACCCGTACACATGTTGTAAATCACTGGTGCAAGGAGCATTGCATCATAAATAATGACGTCAACTTGAAATTCTGTCGGGACAGCAGGGTATGTGGGAGTTGCACACTCTGGGGGGTTATGTACTCTTGGTATGACCTACAGACAGGAGACCACCTCCACAATACGACCACAAAAGGACGAGTTTTGGTGGGGCGCTCAGGCAGTACTTTACGGTATATGGACTACACGAGGAAAGTCACTAAAAGGGCACTTTACAACACTATACATGTACCATGATGAGTCTGAGGAGACTCTAGCCTTACCGATGCTCCTCGAGCCAGATTCAAACGAGAATCCTTGAGAGCCACCATAACGCCGCAAGTGATTGTGCTGCCATAGACCGAGACAGACTGGTGGAGAGCCATTGGTCAAACTGAAAAAGCGCGGGTAGAAACGCATAATTGCATCACCAGCTGGTACGATGTTCTGCGTGGCAAGCACACGAACATCAAACTTCCATTCTGCAAATACAAATCACACACACACACACACATACATGAATGAACAACCTTCGACTGACCCGAGCACCGAGAAAACACAAGTAGCGGAGTTTTTGATTTGAGGCTGTACTTCTCACTTTACAGGGTAGACACTATCAATACAGGCTGTAGCTCAAGAAATAGGGCACGTTGCATCTTCATGTTCAAACCCATGTACCTGCAAGCCACAGCATGAAGTACACTTCATGTAAAGTTCTCAGCCTACAAGCATAGTAATAAAACCATAGGCAGGACATATCCAAGCAAGGCACTTACCATGGCCCAGCTCGTTAGCAATACAATCAACCCATGTTCGAAGTGCATCCATTGATGCCAAGGCGATGCAGTACGTTCGATAGAATGTAATCAAAGAAAAGCAGTGTGACTGTCCCTCGTATGGTCCAGGGAACACTTCGACACCAGCAAAGTTCTCCATTGGGACCTCATGGCCATGTGCATCCAGTGGCAAGTTCTGTCCATTACGTGACAGACGGATGCGAATACGTGACTCTGTTGTGCACAGATAGTCAGATTGAAATAAGCAGAGGCTGTCGTTAGGAAGAAAAAAATAGTGACGAACTCGGCCATTACTACATAAAAATTGTAATATCAATCACACCACCACTCCACAATGCACTGTCGGCTGAGGTAGCAGTTATCAAAAGAAAATCCAATTCAACACCTAACTCTACTCTCAGCACTCACAAGCGTGTCCCGAATGACATCGCTTCATACAGTTGATAGCGCTCCGTATACCAGGAGCCCCACCCGCAGTATACAATCATTGAATTCAGAGCTCCAGCCAGGCATAGCCTTTTATCAATTTACTATGCCACAGTTTGGGCCCTCTCATGATGCTTCTTGTGCAGTACAAGAATGCAAAAAGGACAATGCGTGCACCGCTGTGATCGCAGGTGAAATTCCAAGCCATCAGAAACAAACAATGCTCAGTCAATTGCCCCCACGTCATAGGAGAGTTACAGCTGGGCGTGATCTACACTGGGGCAGCATGCTAGACAGAGCTCCCGCAAGTCCCCGCAAGTCAGAGTAGCATATTCTTAGGAGCTATGGACTTGAAGCAAATCTTCCCACGGGCACACCATTAAGGAATGTTATGTTTGGAAGGACTCGGACATCGACCAGAGAATAGTTACAGCAAAAAACCTGTCAAGGCGAGGACTCGGATAAAGCGACAGCCTGTCTCAGAAGACCACTGCAAACCAGGACCAAGAAGGATGCTATTTCCAGTAAAATGACCCTGGATAAGGAGACCACCTGGTAATAGAGACCGTATTTGGTAGGTCCCTTGCGCGGTCGTCTTAGACAGATTTCAATGTACATGTACTTTATTATGTTACATCGTAATTTAAAAAAATCACACGAACTAATAGTTGACCTGTTCAAACTACAAAAATAAAGACAAGGACGAAAGAAGCCGCTGACAGGAGAGTGGCCCACCGATCTCTATCTCCCTGCGACATCCAGCACATTACATTGTAACCACTGAGTCTTTCGGTTGCTCGGATGGAGGTTGTGACCGAGGGGATTTGATGAAATGTTTGAAATGCAAAATTGAACTCCATGTATCATTGTAATCAAGAGTTGTGTGGGGCTTGTACGACTAAGTACTTACGGCCGGGACTCTTTGTTACAGAACACCATCTTGCATGCCACTGCGGAAACATAGGTAAATACGCATACGAGTCAGAACGACCATTGAAATGTGATCTATTGTGGACGGGAGGTTGGCCACTCACCGTCTTTGGTCCAGTGTCGTCTTCGCGATCCCAGACCCACACGGAGCTTTCCAGCACTATTCTAAGAGGATCTCCGGCCATCAAGCCGAACCCGCCTGTCGTCACCGCCTTTTGCCTTTCTGAGACAGGATCAGGCAAAAGGTCCTATGAAGCTGTCTTCGGGAAATCCCAACACTGTTCGACCCTGCACCGAAGGTTCCGTCATCAAGTAAAGTTAAAATTTAGATGTTTGTGGTGGGAAGTAAAGCTGTGTTGGAAGTAATTACACTGTAGTTCAGTCACCGTGCGCGTGTTCTCTACAGCCCTGCATGTTCTTGTTATGGGTGTATTCCATAGCTCTGCTCTGCGGCTCGTAGACTGTAGTGCTAAATTTGGTGAACGCCACAGGTACAGTACAGAGTAGCTAGCTGCTGTACTACGAGTAGTCGGAGTACGAACGTAACGAAGTGCCTTGCGCGATCGGCCGATCGCATCGCGCAGCCTTGCTATGTAGACATGGTACGTACGAGTAGACTACGTAGAGGGGACGGTTTCAAATAGGACACCGGTTGCAAACCGGAACGGACTCAATATTCACTTTCTCTCTTGGTATTTTGATTAGAAAACATAATATGTCACAGTGAGACTACTATGTGTTATACTCCGAGCCAAAATTTCATGGCTCTGCGATGACCAGAAGCGCCATATCAAGCAGGTGAGTTTTTGACGTGTTGCTTCGCACTGCGACTTGAGTTTTACGACTTTCGAAAAATCAACTTCTTGTCGCAGGTAAACAGCGGCTCGCCTCTCGCCAATAAAGCACCGCATACCAATCAAAACTAATGGAAGCACACACAAGGCTTATTGTTACTCTATACTGGCCGTCGTGGAGCGATAGCAATTACCTAATTTCAGACCCAGAGTGAATTTGACGTGCACTCTAAAACGTGTCCGGTTTGGAGCCACCTCTGATTTGAACTTTTTTGAAGCGAAAAATTGGGCAACTTGGAGGCAATGGGTCAACACAAAGGAGTGGCTCAGTTCGATTGACTCTGGCCCCAGAGCAAACTTCAACATGCCAGTTTCCTTCCACAAACATATTTCGAGTGAAAAATCAACGCTGATGAACGGTTTGGGTCTATACAAATTTGGCTGTCAAAACGTCCCGGTATCGAGCCGTCTCCTCTACCATCGTACTTTCGTAGATCTACCGGTATGCCGCACACAGATGACATGGCGCCAGCTACAGCTCAACAGCGCAAGTGTGATAGCTGAACTCATGCATGAGCTCACTGTTCAGGCCATGCGCAGCATCAGGTCTACATTTGGCATTTTGGTAGATTGATGAATCAATTTTTTGAAGCAGTATTGTTATTTTAGTTCTGCTTCTTTCACTTTCAGGTCAGGTACTAGGTGCAACTATTGCTTGTAATCAAGCGTTTTCTTAGTTGTTCAGGTGGCTAAAAAGAAGAATTGGAAGTGTTACCCTTGTGAGTTGGAAGAAAAAATTATGGTGAGTGATCCCTTGTTGGTAAAAAGGCATTAGAGTTTCCTGAACGTTTGCGTAAGATTTTTTATCTAAAATAGGCTGATGGCTACTTCAAGATTTGCTATTTTTGGGCTCAGAACTGTCGTAGTTTGTCTAAAAAGGGTACAAAGCGGGTTGCATATATATCTATAGCGGCCTTGTTTGCTACCTCCGACACTACCCATGCATTTCAAGAGCAGTACACACAGCAGAATGCTACGATAGAGCTGAGTGCACAGACATCCAGAGCCGTTCACCCACTGGGAATAGAATGAAGCAAGTTACATGTATTGTGACTCTCAGTTTCATGCGAATTTGATCACCAGAGAACAATAATAACCGGAGATTTATTATTAAGAGGTGAAATATAAACACTCAAGAACAATAAACAACTCCCATCACACTAAACCGTATCTCATGCACTGAGACTCCTCGCATACTATCTCCTGTGCCTTTGATTTTCCTTACCTCTTGAGGAGGAAGAATTGTATTCTGTTCCCGGGGCGATTCCGCGGCCGCGTTTTTTTCCGCGTTTTTTTCCGCGTTTTTAAAAGACCGCGTTTTGCGCGATTTTCCCCGCGTTTTTTGAACTTTTTTGTTGCACTACACGTACACACAGTGCACTGTTCGGTCAGCAACGTCTCATTGTGGCGGCATATGACGAGTGCTTACACCAAAGACTTGTAACTGATTGATTTCACTACATACTCACTGAAAATTGCCTCATATCAACTGCAAACTTGCCGCATACCGTATTTCCGCGCATATAAAGCCATGGCGTTATAGGTAGGGGTGAAACGGTTCCATGTTCGGGTACCCGAATGCCAGCATTGTTTCCCACGGTTCGGGTATCGGTTCCATGCACTCTTTTCTCCAGACCGACAAAATGCGTTCGCGACATTTATTTTTTAGAAAAAACATTTTTACGAGCAAGAATGAGACATCGGAGAGTCCAAGTGCGAAGAAGATAATGACCAGAGAACTCTTTGGAAGAGTGGGGATCGTAAGGTAAGACATTTTAAATCTTGAGTAGACTTGACGTGTACATGTATTTGTACGAGAACAAGATTTTTCGAGTTTCGCCTTCGGTTCGAAATTTGACGGAACGGGTACCCGATTCTTTTCAGCTGGCGGTTCCAAAACCGGTTCCTTACCCGAACCGTTTCACCCCTAGTTATAGGTGAAACATCGCTGTTTTGGACTAAATGTTTGGAGAAAATAGCCTCGGTGTTAACGCCATGGCGCTAAAAGTGAGAGACGCTTACATGAAAAAAATCGGCAGAGTATGAACTTCGCGTACTCGTATAGTGCCGTTGCACGTTCATGTCGAGCATCCATTATACTTTCAATTTTCCCTGAAAATTTCAAATTGTGAACCTATTGTGTACAAGGTGGCATACAAACTTGTGTGAAGGTGCGGTGGCGGTATGGCATGTGACAATGGGGATGGGTACATATAGAGAGAATCATCGCTACTGTAGGTTCACTGAAAGAATTGAACTCACCTTTAACGCCGGATGCAACTTCCTCCACATTGAATTTTGTTCACTTATAACGCCATGGCTTTATAAGTGAGGGTGGCCTTATATTCGGATATATCGCCATGGCTTTATATGCGCGGAAATACGGTATCAATAATATTCACCGCATATTTACCGCAAATAATGCCATATTTACCCGCAAATTACATCGCAAATTCTGGGATTTTTTCCGCGATTTTCCCCGGGGACAGTGTATTGCCATTCTGTAAAGGCTTACCAAAATAATATTATTATAGTGTGGAAAAATGCAGGCTGATAATTGTCTGATGTAGCTTGCTGGTGCGTCACATACTGCTTGGCACATAGACGATCACGCAACTGCAACTTTGCTTGATTACAACGTACCTTTCGTCCACGCTGGTCTCATCAGCCACCATAAATATAACTGCAGTGGAATCTTCATTCTCCCCAGCCAAGCACCGTCTGAGCACGTCCAACAATAAGATTGCTCGATGAGTCCAGTGGGGACAAAACATACCAGCCCATATCATATCACCAGCCATGCATCGACCACCCACCAGGTGCTAATATTGTGAGGGTGGGGAAAAAGCAAATTATTTGCAAGATTGTAACTTTGCGGCTTAGAGAGTGTGTGGGCAGACGTTTATTTACCACCATCTCGCAAGGTTAATCTTTAGTACCATCATTGTTGTAGCATAAATTCAGCTGCAATGCAGTCTCAAAATTCTTTTTCTGAAGTGCAGGGTGTCATCATGATTATCAAAGAAGTCCATCTTTTTCTGAATGCACTTTCGGTGTGGAGATTTCCAGCAATACTTGTGTAGTGTCCACTCCCTAAGCTGATAGGGCCTACAAGAATATTGCTCACTGAAGTATGGGAGCCCCGTATTTAGACAGCCGAGCTTAGCTTAGTGTTTGAAAAATCTTACTTGTGATCAGCATACATTTGTGTGCGTATGTTGCACTCTAGTATATGGACTTGCAATAACACTCAACGGTCTCGGAAAAAAATGTTTTTCGGATCCTAGCAACTTTGACCTGTTCGCTAAATTCGCTAAGATTTCAAAATCGCTAAAATTTAGGGGTTATACTTTTACAGTATTACATGCATCATAGCTTTCCTCCTTTGTGGTGCCAACATCATTTGAAGGGGAAGTTAAGGCAAAAATTAAAATTTCACCAGTTGTAGTCTTTGGGGTGCTGAGTCGAATGGTCTTGGTCCGAGAAAGCTGAGACGCTCCCTTCCTACTTGAATCCCAATCGAACTCGCGCACTTCCACCGAAACTGGGTGACTGCGCCCTACTAGATGGGGATTTGTATGCAAAATGTCACTAAAAGCGCCATTTCGTTCTTATAAAAGCACGGATGACCGCGATTGGCCCATATGTTGTACTCTTTTGGACGCTGAGTCGACTGGTTTTGGTCCGAAAAGGCTGCGATGCAGCGTTCCTCCTTTATTCCCAATCGAACATGGTTGAACAATCGGTCACGTGCTCCTGGGTGCCCAAATCACCTGGTCACCACGCCAGCAGGTGACAACTTTCACACCAAGGTTCAACTCGAGTTCAACTCGAGTGACAGGACTGCACCCAAAAAAGGTCAAACAGGCTAGTAAGTTGTACCCTGCAGGCACGGTGACCAGGTGACTGGTGTACGCAGGAGCACGTGACCGCTTGTTCAACCATGTTCGATTGGGAATAAAGGAGGAACGCTGCATCGCAGCCTTTTCAGACCAAAACCAATCGACTCAGCGTCCAAATGACTACAACATATGGGCTAATCGCGGTCATCCATGCTTTTATAAGAACGAAATGGCGCTTTTAGTGACATTTTGCATACAAATCCCCATACACAATATAGTAGGGCGCAGTCACCCAGTTTCGGTGGAAGTGCGCGAGTTCGATTGGGATTCAAGTAGGAAGGGAGCGTCTCAGCTTCCTCGGACCACGACCATTCGACTCAGCACCCCGAAGACTACAACTGGTGAAATTTTAATTTTTGCCTTAATTTCCCCTTTAAAGGGGAAGTCCGGTGAAAAATTTAAATTTCAGGGTCGGTAGAGTTTCGGGCGCTGAGTCGAATGGTGTTGGTCCCACGTGTCTCCGACAAAGCGTTCTCGAGATATTTCCGTTTGAAAAACTGAGTTTCGGGGGCTGCGCCATGACGTCATGCGGCCGCGCCACACCCTCTGCAACGTCATAGCGTGCAGCTAGGTCAAAAGGAGTGCGTGTCAGTGCTATTTCAAATGATTTGGCGACTGATAGTTTGGTGCAAGCAACCCCGAAGACCTGTAACTCCTTGTGAGAGTGAGGATGCAGCCATGGCTGACCTTCATGAGTTCGGTCTGGGGCTGAGAACCTCGGCAGCTGAAGAAATGGCCACGCGGGCCGGTCAAGAGTGAGCGCTACTGAGTTTCCGACTGATGAAGAAGCAGCAGCTATTGCAGACGAGGCTGATCAGATCGCTGGAGAGCAGGGTCGCCAAAATGGAGAAGAGTGATGCGAGTGCTCTAAATGTTGTTCCATACCGATTAGATTCGCTTAGACTCCAGTAGCCTGCCACATGGTGATGTTTTGGTGCGAACTTGGAATATTTCGGACTACTCAATTGGAGAACAGTGCAGGCTCTTTGAACCACGGGCACGACTCTTCGCTCGCAACGCTATGGAATCTGAAAGTTCTAGGTCCGGGAGCTGTTCGCTGTTTTGTCACTTGTCACGGTTGTGCACTCATCGCTGTAACATAAAATAATGAGGCGGGTGCGGAAAACTAAAATTTTCTTTCTCAAAGCACAACCACCGGCACCGGCAAGGAGAAACGCACGTTCTCTGACTACATGACTGAACAATACGACTGATACGAGTGTAGTACATGACAAGTCCGTGTGTTGACTAGTTTGTGTCAGTTGTGACTCGAGTCTTGTACATACTACCCCAGCACGGCAGTGCGGGAGTAGTTCCGTCTGTGATGAGTTTGTTGACTGCACTACAGCTACTACTAGTACTAGTAGATAACACACTGCACGCACTGCATGCACGCAGCGCAGAGCGCGTAGACGGTAGAGGCTGACGGAAAAGTCCAACTCGGAAACGGCTATAATACGGTATAACCTCCAGGGTTACCGAGCTGAAAATCACAGGGTACGTAGTGTTTGTAACACTGAATCGAATGGTCTTGGTCCGAAGAAGCTGCGACAAACGGTTCCCCAATCGAACGCGCTCCGAATATGGCCATTTTTGTACACAACTAGATGGTGTGGCTACCTGGCTGCACGCTGTGACGTCATCACCTGGATCTGGGTGATGCGCGCTCAAATTCGCACATGTTCGATTGGGCGTATCTGACGAACCATAAGCCGCAGCCTCCTCGGACAAAGACCATTCGACTCAGCGACCCGAACTCTACGGACTGTGAAATTTAAATTTTTCACCGGACTTCCCCTTTAACCATTTGTTTGTGTGTCTGTGTATGTGTGTTATAATTATACTATATTGTGTATGTGTTAGGCTGGGGAACGGAAGAAGAAGGAGAGTATTCTGGAGCTGAGCAGATATCTTGACAAACCCGTGCGTGTCAAGTTTCAAGGGGGAAGAGAAGGTGAGAGAAATACTCGTAGATGTATTCTGTCCAAACTACATTACATTGTTGTAATGCGCCCGGTAGGATCACTATAGTTCTTATCCACGCCCTCTTCAAGTAGGGAATGTGTTTCCGGCGCCAAAAAAATTGCCGTATTGCGTCGCACTACCCAAGCCTTGTACACCAGAACTCCTGATATCTGACAAGATTGACATCAAAAAATGTTCTTCCATGCATAGGAATAGGAGTGGAGCTGCAAACTCTTGTATGCGTGCTCTTGGTACAGTTGTTAATGTTGAACAAAAATAAAGGTAGCTCAATGCACACATTATAGACTATGATTGAGTGGTTCAGGTCATTCAAAAGTACAGACATTGTCCAAGTTGACAGCTGTTCATTTATTTGTATTGCCGGTTTGGGGTTTTGTACTAAGCCCTGTCATTGCGTGACTTACTAATGCTTCCTAATTCTACGAAAGTACTGACTATCAGACTTTTCAAGTATTTCGAGCCTGCACAGTTTCACAGGAAGCGCAAGTTTCAAAGTCTGAAGAAAATGTTGAACGGTGTCTGCGGAGATGATATGACAGCTACACCATAGCTTAGTGGTAGAGTATCACTGGCCTCAAGCGAAGGCCCTGGTTCGAGTTCTGGTGGTGACAGTCATTTTTTTCTTCAGACTTTTCCCTTTTCCATTCCCTCAACTAGTGAATATTTTGAAGTTGGTTTTGAATATTTTGGAGTTGGTTTGAGCTTTTCTGGAAAATTTCTCCAGCCTTACTCAGGCGGTTGTTGCATTTTTCTTGTATCTATTTCTTTTTAGCTTGGATAACAAAAATATTTATGCGCAGAGTGATCACAGATTTTATCATGGTATAGATGCAGGCCTAAGGCCGCAGTCACACCAAGCGCGATTCAGCCATTCAAAAAAGCGCTTTTTGACGTCATCGTTGTTACAGAAACGGCTGAATTTTCGGCTTCAGCCGTTTTCAGCAGTCAGCCGTTTTCAAAGCGCTGAATGGATTCAGCCACTTTCACCCATTCTGACGCAGTCGCGGGAAAAACAAAATCGTGCAAATCCAAAGCACATCTTGCCATGGATGCATCGTGTTCTGAAATATTCCGGCTTTCGTTGTTGGTCCAACTTCTCTCATTGCCTGCTGTCTGTTATTGTCCTCATCTTTCCTTGTGCGCTTTCTACAAGGTATGATTTGGTTCGGCAGCGTCAGACAAGGGAGACTATTGTGCGATAGAAGCATGCAGACAACGGCACAGAGTCTAGTTTCAGGATCCATGGCTGCACTACAAGCTCAAACCTCCCTCAATCTTTCAAAAAAGCACCTTGATTCCAATGAAGCTCCTAGTACAGTACCGAAACTCTGCTGATTGCCACGTACATGTTCAACAGATAATAAAAAGTAATTTAAAATTCAAAAAAATCAAATTCAAAAATGGACTCAAAGAAAAAACCTCTACAGCACGCAAAAAAAATTCAGCGGATCACATGGCCATATGGGTCGATGTGACCAACCGCTTCATTCAGCACAAGCCACTTTCAGCACAAGCTGAAAACGGCTTGTTTGGCTCCAACCGCACTAGATAAATTCATTCACACTGTCCAAGCGGAGAGATTTGTCCAGTGCGTTGACCAAAGTTGTAGCCTTGTGAGACAATAAAGACATTTTAGGAACTCGTAAAACGAGTGCACAGCGAGTGTTTTAACCCTTTTGTCCCTTTGGTCTACAGTGAATGGGCTAGCAGTGATGATTCCGGAAAACAATACTTGTACTTCGAAGTAGAAACGAGAGAGCTTGGAAGCTCAGGGCCCTACGCTATGCTTTTTTGCCTTGATGACCTAGACAAAAAAAAGCACAGGGATGTTATACATTCTTTAAAAAAATCCTTTTTTTAAAAGACATAACCTGGGATTCGAACCCGCACTATCGCGCGCCCTGCATGCATCCCCCGATACACTTCGCATACATACTAATTCTTCCAAGTTGCTTCACGTTATGATCTTGCATTTGAAAGCCCTATTTGAATATGCATTGTGGCCAGCCGTCTTTGATGGTACGGTACGGGATAGGTACGGGACAGGTACGATCGAGGGTAATACGACACCGTCTACCGCCTTGATGACGGCAAAAAAAGCATAGGGATGTTATAAATTTTTCAATTCTCCTATTTTATTTTTTCAGGCATATCCTGGGATTCGAACCCGCACTATCGCCCTACATGCATTCCCCCATACACTTCGCATTCATACCCATTCTTCCAAGTTGCTTCACGTTATGATCTTGCGTTTGAAAGCCCTATTTGAATATTGCGGCCAGCTGTGTTTGATGGTACGGTACGGTATGGGACAGATACGGGATAGCGCCAGGCGTGACACAAACACACAAACAAACAAACACACAAATACCAAATTAAAGCTGTGTGGACCCTGGCTAGCGCCAGACGTTACTGCAGTAACGTCTTCTGCATAGCTACGGGAATAATGTCTGTTGGAGTACTAGGTAGGTAACTTTGAAGTGCATATACAGCATATTGGCATGGGTATTGTTTCGATTGGCTGTTGATTGTTCGGTTCAACATGGTCTAATGCCTAATGGTATGCCAACACTGTTGTTTGTGCATGCAGCCAGTGGAGTATTGAAAGGCTATGACGCATTACTCAATCTGGTACTTGATGGAGCGACAGAATATGTCCGAGGTATGTCGTGTTCTCCATTGATATTATTTTGTGCTGGATTGTGACTGTGAACAGCTAAATACACTGCTAAGACAGTGAGCATGTTACCAGTCGTCAAATTGCTATTTAGATATGTCGGACCTGATGGCCATGAGATTTCCTTGTCCTTTTTTTGCTTGTGACTTATGGCATGTTGTGTTGTAGGGTGTGGATGTATATTAGGGAGGTTCCGGAGTACGATTTTTCGTGCCAAAATCCGTGGAGGCGCTACGGATTTTTTTACGTCGTTTTCGAGCAGTGAAAAGTTCCGGGGTACGGAACTTATGTGTTTGCCGTCATTGCTTAGGTTACGATCGCAAACACGTCACATTCCCGCGCTATGCCTTTTTATTTTGAAAATTTGTACCGAAATCAAAACTTCCCGCGGAAAATCGATGTTTCTCGTACCAAATTTGTACGCGAAAAATCTTTCTGCACCCGATGACGCAAAATCTCCATACGAAACACGGTTCGTATGAAAGCCAGTCCACATGGATTCTCCGTTCCGAAAAATCGTATGGAGCACGCCTGGAAAAAATCTGTAGCGCCCATACGGATTTCGGCACGGAAAATCGTACCCCGGAACCTCTTTATTTAGTAGTAGTAGTAGTAGTAGTAGTAGTATTTATTATTTTACTAGGGCAATCCCCACAGACTGTGAGTCTTTTTACAGGGTACCCTAGGTAAGTACGTGAAATAGAGCTGAATGAAGAAAGCCGTAAGTGCGTGAAATAGAGTAAAGAAAAAAGAAAACGGTGGCTGAATACTATGCCATTATGTGTTGCAAAAGAGGCTGCGAAGAGTACTGTTGAACATTGCGAAGGAGGCTGCCTGGCGGCATGCTGCTGGAAGCGAATTGCACCTGTCAGCAGCCAGGTAGGGCAAAGCATAGAAACCGTACCGTGACGAAGCATTAGGCAGGGCTAAAGCCAGGGCGGACTGTCCCCTGGTCAAGGCATTGGTATGGTTGCTATTTGATCTAAGTACGAAAAGCTCGGCAAGTAGAGGGCTGCGGCGGCCATGCACACATTTATAGACAAGGCAAAATATTTTTAGGTTTACGGATGGCGACAGGAATGATTTTGTGGCGGTGACAAATGGTGGCTGTTGGGTGGCATGGTGGGTAGCCAAATGTTATCCTGAGGCTACGCTTGAAGCATCGAATGAGTGTGTTGTATAGGGTTGCTGATGTCGTGTGAACGTAGCAGTTGCTGGCGTACTCCATGGTGGATTGGATAATGCTTAGGTAAAAGGAACGTTGTGCCGGGGTGGTGATGTGATGTCGTATTCTGCGGAATGCGGCCAGCTTACGGTTGAAGCAACAACTTTCCCGACCTGCTCCTTGAAGGCAAGGTGCTGGTCGACTAGCACTCCAAGGTAACGGACACACTGGGAAGGGGATACTGGGAAGTTACCACAGATGACAGTGAAGGTAGGTGGAACTGGGGTTGTCTTCCGGTGGACGATTAATAGTTGCATTTTGTCGGGGTTCAGTAGGAGGCCCAGTTCCGTGAGGTGTGATTTAACCGCATCGAAGCTCTCTGATAGTCGGTCCTGTATCGTGTTGATGCAGCTGCTCGATGTGTAGAGTCCTATATCGTCGGCGTAGAGTATGTTAGATGTGTGAGTTGGTGTGATGTCTGTTACGTGTCTTGTGTAGATCGTGAAAAGAACGGGGCCCAGGACAGAGCCTTGAGGTACCCCTCGACTACAGGTCACGGAGTCGCCGGATGTTTTTGTGGAGGGGTTCGTCACTGTCTGTCGACGAGCACTTAGATAGGAGGCGAATCAAGACAGCGCTGTGCCACAAATACCGCAGGAGTAGAGCTCGTTGATGAGTGGCTGGTGCTTGACCCGGTCGAACGCCTTGCTCATGTCCAAGAATAATACTCCGGTGTACTGACCGTCATCCAGGCATTGTTGCCACTTTGATATAGCAAGTGAAAGTGTATCCTCCGTGGAATGATCAGAGCGGTAGGCGAACTGTTGAGGAGGAAGAATGTTGAGCTCTGGGTGGGTGTTGATATAGCGCTGCAGTTGATGAAGGACGATCTTTTCTAGAAGCTTGGATACGATGGGGAGTAGAGATATGGGGCGATAGTTAGAGGGACACTCTGGATTGCCTTTCTTGAAGAGGGGGAATACAGACGCTACTTTATATATGGCTGGAAAGGAACCGAGGGAGAGTGATTCGTTGAAAATTAGTACTATTGAAAATGAGACAGAGGGGACCGGCTAGTTCTTCTGCACAGATCTTCAGAGGAAGGGGTGGGAGTTTGTCGGATCCGGTGGATTTGAAAGGGGAGATCTTCTTGAGGAGCTTGCAGACTTCAGTGGTAGTGACAGGGGTGAATTTTGCGAAACTGGTGAGCTGTCGGGGGCCTTGGGGGATTTGCAGGGAAGGAGGTCGCTCTGGGTCAGAGATGACCGATCCAAAGAAGTTGGTGAGGCTGGAAACTTCGGCTTTGAGAGGTGTTGGAGTGGTGTTCCGACCAAGGAGTTTGTTGAGCAGTTTCCATTGGCGGCGAGGATCATTTCGGCAGTCTGAGAACTCCCTTACTAAATATTGATTCTTTAGGCGTTTGTTAAGCAGCGTGCCTTCTCTTCTTGCTGCACGGTACAGTTGCAAGAGCTGGGTGTCTGTCGGGTTTCTCATAACAGCGCGGTGAAGATGTTTGCGACGGTGGAAGAGATGTGTTAGCGCTGGTGTACACCACGGGGATGGCTTAGGTTTCCGTGATTTCTGGCTGCGACAGGGCCGTAGTGGACACAGCGTGCTTACGGCCAACAGGACGCTGTCGCGAAACGCTGATGCTGATTCATCCAGCGATTGGAAGGTGCCGCTCGTCGATTCGGCCACATTCTTTGCGATTTCTGTTTTCAGCATATCAGGGCTGATTGAGGACAGAGGTGGTCGGCGGATATGTCGTATCCCTGTAGTTGCGGGTGATGAAGCTCTTCCAGGGGCACTGTAGGAGAAAGTTACATGGTGATGATCACTGACGTCTACTACGGGATGTACAGCTTGGTTCCAGATGAAAGCTCTGGAACTGCCTGGCGCACGACCTAGCAACTGTTGATCGACCAGTACAACGTCTAGACATGATTGGCTGGGGAGTCGTGTGGGAGAGGAGATTATGTTCTAAAGGTGAAGTGAGCTGCAGAACTCTTTGAAATGGTGAAGGTGGATGTGGGTGGTGTTCGCAGTGTGTCACAGTTTAGGTCACCCAGAACAATCATCGGTGCACGTGGGTTGTAGAGATGATCGGCGGTATCTGTAAGAAGCTGCCAAACGCCCACAGTGTTGTTTGGGGGCCTGTAGACACAGGTCAGTGTAAGCTGGTCAGTTTTTGTGGTCTGCACCACAATGCACAAGACTTCAAGCTGGTTTGGATTTGGGAAGGTGATGGCAGTGACAGTGAGTGAGTGCCTGACATAAAAACATATTCCTCCACCTTGCTGGCTAGTCCTGTCAGATCTAAGTATTGAGTAGCCAGGTATTGCAACTAGGGCATCGCTTATAGTGCCATTGAGCCAAGTTTCAGTAATAGCTAATACATCTAGGTTAAAATTATGCAAAACGTGGTGAACTTCTTCAACTTTGTTCCTGAGGCTGCAAATGTTGAGGGTTCCTACATTAAGGCTAGTGTGGGTTAACTTACAAGTGTTTGGTGATGGAGGAGGGGAGAGTGGTGGCTGCACGTCTGTGGCTGTAGACCGGTTAGAAGCTGCCCTTGCGTCTGCGGATCCGCTTGAGGAGGTTTTCGACCTCTTTCGCACTGGCTTCGTTAGCCCGCGTGACCTGTGGGTCTGTGTCGTTGTTCTGGCATTCCGAGGTGGCACTGTTACCTGGGCGAAAGGAGTTCTTTCCCCTCTTCACTGGAGTAAAGCCATCGTCTTCAGTGTCCGGTGATGGGTGTGTGGTTTTCCCCCTAGAGGTGGCCAGAGCAGTCGTCAGCGTGACTGGGGGTGAAGGCGACCATGTTGGCGACTGGCGACGCTGCTGGCTTCACAGGGGGTCAAGCTTGTTTGCGGTACTGCGGCTGCAACCACCTCAGTGCTGGCAGGTGGTGCACGTGCGGTTGGACTTTTCAGGGCTTGACTGTACGTGTTTGGTGGTGGTACGGCTACAACTACCTCCGTGCTGGCAGACGGGCCTTGACTGCACGCCTCCCCAGCTGGTGGCGGTGTGCATGTCGTGGATGACTCAACTACCTCCGTGCTGGCAGACGGGCCTTGACTGCACGCCTCCCCAGCTGGTGGCGGTGTGCATGTCGTGGATGACTCAACTACCTCCGTGCTGGCAGACGGGCCTTGACTGCACGCCTCCCCAGCTGGTGGCGGTGTGCATGTCGTGGATGACTCTCGCCCTGTACGGGGTGGTGCACGTGCGTTTATGCCCTTATTTGGGCATTGTGCTGCGAGGTGGTCAGGGTTGTTGCACACATTGCAAGTACGCACCTGGCCATCGTAGCGTACGCGGACAGTCAGCCCGCCCTCGGTTTTTATGATGGACGGGATGTGGGTGCCCTTGTTTAGCTTGAAGGCCAAATGTCGTATACCCATAGCAACTCTCAAGCCAGATTTCGTGACAATGTGCCCATGCCGTACTCCCTGCGTGCCTACGCATGTCCCGTACCCCGCCAAACAATGAGATCTTGGTCAGAGACCCAGATTGGTGCATCCAAGATTCTGACTTCAACCAGGGGTGCCGTGAAAAAAGGGACAAGAATGGCGGTTCCATCCAACTCAATGCCGTGATCTGCCATGGCGATCGCACTCTCGTTGGACAGGAAAGTTACAATGCATCGACTATTTGCACTTATCTGTACCGATAGGAGGTCATCATAGCCGGAGGCCGCGATCGCCTCAGCCACATCCAAGATTTTGATGTTCCGGGGGCAGACAAACGTCACGGAGCTCTGCTTCAGCTGTTCAGCAGGCACATCTTTCCAGACCGGAAACGTTTCCTCGTTGTTCATTTCTTGATTCCTGATAGACTGGACTTATGACATAAAAAATTGGCAGGCAAAAAAACGATATTTGTTGCATATGTAGCAAAATAATTGTTATTGCTCTTGTTTCAAATCTTCATTCTCACAATAGTGTTGTTGTTGTTGTTGTTGTTGTTGTTGTTGTTGTTGTTGTTGCTGTTGTTGCTGTTGTTGCTGTTGTTGCTGTTGTTGCTGTTGTTGCTGTTGTTGCTGTTGTTGCTGTTGTTGCTGTTGTTGCTGTTGTTGCTGTTGTTGCTGTTGTTGCTGTTGTTGCTGTTGTTGCTGTTGTTGCTGTTGTTGCTGTTGTTGCTGTTGTTGTTGTTGTTGTTGTTGTTGTTGTTGTTGTTGTTGTTGTTGTTGTTGTTGTTGTTGCTGCTGCTGCTGCTGTTGCTGCTGTTGTTGTTGTTGTTGTTGTTGTTGTTGCTGTTGTTGCTGTTGCTGCTGCTCTTGTTGCTCTTGTTGCTCTTTTTCTTGGTGTGCAGATGCTGAAGATCCATTCAAGCTGACTGATGAGACACGCACATTGGGCCTGGTTGTGTGCAGAGGTACTGCTATTGTATTAGTATGTCCAGCTGATGGCATGGAGCCCATTGCCAATCCGTTTGTGCAGCAGGAAGGCTGATTGTTACATTGCGATCCTAATGGTGTGATTCGGCCGTCTTAGTTCTGCGTGCCACTGTAACTGAAGACTATCTTGATAGAGTCTCTGTTGAACCCTCGAGTACATTGAACTACCAGTTGCGTGGGCCAGCTCTTAGGGAGTTTTACTGGAAGGATATTCATTACTATATCTCCATGCTTTTGTGGAAGCTGCGGTGTACGGTGTGCTTTCTTCTTTTCATTGTCGCACCTCTCGTGTGCACTTTGATGTTATTGTCAGCTGTTGGTGTTTTCATACGGTTATTAGTCAGCTATTGGTGTCGTCACGCTGTTGCTACACTGTACATATATGCGTAGAATGATGGTCAGCTATTGCCTGTTTGACTCGATTGACTAATGCACGTTTGCGTGTGTTAGCCACTTATTTGGGATGGAGCGATGCGTTTGTGGACACGTCAACTTTTACTGGCATGGTACTTTTCCAGCTTTCTGATATCTGCCTGAGTGGAAGGAACACTTGACATTGCACAGTATTTTTATTCTACTTATTAGTTCAGCTCCACCCAGGTATCTCCTTTCAATTGTGACTGTGTCTAAGATCTGCCAACCAACTTTGTGATGTTGATTGGAAATTCTTGACCCTGTTATTGGCAGCTGTGCTACATACTACATGTACATGTGTGAGCATGTGCTTGTTATTAAGAATGGGGTCCTGAGAACTACATGTATATGATGCGCTTGCGCGGTACGGTTGGCTGATAATTATCACTTACATTGTGGAGCAAGCTCCAATGACTCACCCCCCCCCCCCCCCCCCCGAATGTTCGTCGCGGCCCACTGCACGCCAGCACGATCGCGACTGAACTGATGACGCCTGGCCACAATAATCCAAGTGCAGAATATGTTTTTGTAGTACAGTTGTCAGGTCCTGTGTTGCTTCAAGATATCATCCGAACTGCAGCTGATGATTCTTTTCAGTATTGTATGTTGGGGTTTCTCAGTTCTGGTGATTGGCCTGACTGGCCTCGTATCATTATAACTATCTGTCCATAATGTAAATAATAATTTGTACCTGTGAATAATTTGTACCGTACTGGCAATATATGTTGCCGCGTAACGCAGGGGGGTGCGGCGTAACGCGCGACCAAGCTAGTGCGACAAATTTTCGTTGCGTTCGTAACGCGCGTCCGGCGGGGTGCGGCGATCTTTTCATTGCAAAAAAGGCTGAAAACTGTGAAAGCACGTGTACCGCGTGGTGAAAAGTTCAAAACTGGACGCAGCAGGAAGTCCTGCAATAGCAAAAAAAGGACTGCGGCAATATAGAAACCTGTGTAACGGCTCCTGTGCGATTTTGCATGTAACGCCCTGCGTGCGGTAAACATGTGCCAATGTAACGCTTCATGGCCTCACTGCGACCATATATATTGCCAGTACGGTAATAAGGAATTTGGGTGGACACACCCATTCTCATAGCGCTGCACATCCGAATGCAGCGCTATGGGAATGAGTGTGTCCACCCGAATTCCTTATTTAATTTTCAGAGATGAACTTGCGGCTGCAGGAAGCCTCAGCCCTTCTTCACATGAATCATTTGTAGCTTTAATTATTATTTTTAAGTATCATATCAAGAGTACATAACTCTTCTGACTCTCTCAACAGCCTCTTTTACGGGCAAAAGCAACAATGATGAGAAACCAGGGTATTTGTTGTTTGTTTATTTAGAGTCGAAGAAAAGGTATGATAGGAAGATTATACGATAGTGCACGATATCAAGAGTCCATTAAGTACAGTCTGTTTATGCACTCAGTCTCTTGTCTTGACGATATCGATAGTGCACTATAAATTTTTATACAGGCTGGGTATTTTTGATTACGTGACGTCATGACCCTGACCCAAAAGAAACACATAAAAATGTATTTTTGTGCTGGAAAAATACTGGAAAAATACTGGAAAATAAAGTAGTTTCCGAGAAGTAAATTGTTAGCTAGAGTATTCCAGTATTAGTTATCCTGTGGGCCGGCCTGCGACGCCGATGTGTAAACACCGCTGACCGTATACGCGTAGGTACTTCACTGACTGACCTGTAGTATTGACACTTTACTTATCAAAAAGTGAGTTCCTCTCTCGTCGGTCACCTTCGAGTTGGTGCCTGAAACAGTCCTGCTGCAGTGTCTGAAGTCCCATCTTTCCAGGAAGAACCCACTTGCGAGGGACGGGTGTGGTCTAGAAAGCTCAGCTACTGGAGACCATATCATGTACTTGTCCTTGCCTCAAGCAGAGTGAAAAAACCAGGATAGTGTTTTGGATGCACATTATACAAAGAGAAAAGTGTTGTGCTATTAGTGGGCCGAACTCGTCACATGTTTCTGGAATACCTCGCTGTTTAACGGACAGTAGTAGCTTGCCGGCTGATTCTAGTCGCCGGTGCACCTGACTGGTGTGCTGCTATTCACCTGGCGTGGAGATTGTGGAAGCAAGATCGCGCTGACAGTGGAGTCAAGTACTTCGAAGTAGCAATATGGAGAATTATAGAAAGGGCTCTGGTGCTGAGCAGCGCCCTAATATCCAACTTGATAGCTTCAACTCTGATCTGAATTTCATAGTTCATGACTCTGGCTTGTCAGGTTCCTCTCACCGGGGTGCTGCCGGCTTTGGATATATGTGGGCGGGTGCTCGCGCTAACCGGGGTGCCAAGCGAGGTAGAGTGTGCTTTGAGGCAACTGTTACTAGCCATGTTGCAGTGAATATGGACGACACTCCGGAAGAATTGCAGCACTTGGCTAGATTTGGTTGGTCCGTACCATCGCTCAGCTATTGCTTGGGCGAGGAGAAGAAATCCTATGGGTATGGCGGCACTGGCAAGTCATCCGTCAACAAATCCTTTGCTGACTACGGTGAAAAGTTTGGCCTGAATGATACCATTACGTGCTACTTGGACATGGAAAGCTCACCGATCACCATTTCCTATGCCAAGAATGGGCGCTTTCTGGGAAAGGCCTCCAATGCGTCAGTCGGCAATGATGAAGCTTTGTTTCCTCATGTTCTTGTCAAGAATGTCGGCCTGCATGTCAACTTTGGCTCTTCGCCTCCCCGCTACCCAGTTGAAGAGGGATATTGCATGCTGGAGCACGCTGAAATGGGCTGGCTTGCACAGGGTCCTATTGCTCCAGTCAGCTTCAATGCCTGTACTGTCATGATGATGGTTGGCTTACCTGCTTCTGGCAAGACAACCTGGGCCAGGAAGTACCAGTCGGAACATGCAGACCAGCGCTACACCATTCTGGGTACAAATGACATCATGGAACAGATGCGTGTGAATAATCTTATGCGCAAGCGCAACTACCATGGGCGCTTTGACCAGCTCATGCAACTCGCCACTAAAGTGCACGGCAAGCTAATGGACATTTGCAAACATCGCAAGCGCAACTTCATCCTGGATCAGACGAATGTCTACAGCAGTGCACGCCAACGCAAGATCAACAACTTCCGACAGTTTGGAGAGCGCCAAGCCGTGGCACTTATTGTCACTGATGATGAGCTAGGTCGGAGAACCAGTCAACGTGAGCGCAAGGAAGGAAAGCTCGTTCCTGACTCCGCTGTAAAGGAAATGAAACGGAACTTTGTTCTGCCTACTCTGAAAGAAGGATTCACATCGGTTCTCTTTCCTGAAGAGCCAGAAGAAAGCGCACGGTCAATTGTGGCCAGCTATGCTAGTGCAAGTCTATCTAAGAATACTGCACAGAGTAGGAGTTCCGAAGGTACTGAGCCAGCTGCTAAGCGTCGCTTCTCAGGTAGCCAAGATGCTAGTGAAGCAGCTCAGCCTCCATCACTCCTTGGTGAGTATAAGCGAAACCATGCCCGTGGCTCTTTGGATCGTCCCGGTTTACTTGCCGATAGTAACTCGTCTGGACCCGAACGTCAGCCGCTTATGGATCGACCGCCACCAGGAGCACCTGCGGCAACGCACCCATCTGGTCACTATGAACGTGAGCAGCGTGGAAGCAGAGGTGCTGGCAGAAACAGACGCCATCGCGATGGAGGCGACCAAGGCGATCGCTATTCTCGTTACCGTACTGACTATGGCCATGGTCCTGGAGGTGATGGTGCCTTCTCATCACCTGCGGATAGGCCCGCCAGCCTTCTCAACAGAGCACATCCAGACGGGCCGCCGACTGGAGATCGTTCATCGCAATTCGATGCAGCTAGTGGTCATCAACACTTTCATAGGCCTGCTGGAGAGGATGATAGAACTGGTAACAAGATCAAACCTCTGTTGCCTGACAGACCATTGGCACCACCTGCATCTCGTGACTGGTCAGCAGATGGAGGTTCTGGCACTGGTAGAGGTTATTCAGCAGCGGTGGCTAGTCATTCATCCCATTCTACTGACTCTTATGCACAATCTGGACATGGTGCTTCTCCTGCGGGTCAGGTGTATAGTAACAGTCAAAGCGGGCAAGCAGCAAGTAGTATGGCAAGCAGTAGTCCGTACAGCCAGCAACAGTATCAACCACAGCAGCAAGCGTACAGCAATAACTATGGCTCCTATGGTAGTTCATTGCTGTCCGCACCATCACCGCACTTGCCTGACCAGCAAAGTAACACATACAGTGCGGATAACAGTGCCACTTCTTTTGTACACGCAGCCGCTGCTGCAGCTGCAGCTGCAGGTGTTGCCCAGTCTTCACAGGTACCAGCAGGGCATGTCACTGGGCAAGCATATTCACCTTACGGGAATCAGTACCCACAGCAGCAGCAACAGCAACAACCTGCTGCGACTAGCGGCATGCTTGCTCAGTATTCCTATGCGAGCACCCCTTATGGTGCTTCTCCAGCTGCTTACGCTGCAGCTCAGCAACAGCCACAGCAAATTCAGCAGCAACAACAACAACAACAGTATGTTGCTGCTTACAATCAAGCGTATGGTCAAGCGTATGGTCAGGCGTATGGCCAGTCAGCTCAACAGTCAACATATCAGACTGCTCCTGCTCAGGCTCCTGTTGCTGCCACCGTTGATCCCACTGCTGCTGCCGCCGCTGCCGCAGCAGCTGCAACTGCTGCACTTCCGTCAGCCTACGGGTCTTACTCCAACCAATACGCAACTGCACCAGCTCCGTACCCTGCGCCGCAGAGCCAGTACACCTACCAGTACTAATGTACGTTTGATGGATTGTATGTGCGTACCGGCGTGCTTGCATTATTATGTGTGTGCGTGCGTGTGTGTGTGTGTGTGTGTGTGTATGTGTGTGTGTGTGTGTGTGTGTGTGTGTGTGTGTGTGTGTGTGTGTGTGTATGTGTGCATTGTGCAGTGCTTGTACTATCCATGGCATCCTGGCTTCAGCTGCTCATGGCCGCCGTCTGTCAAATAGCACCATATGTCTATCAATACCACTGTGCCACTGCACCACTGGACCGTCCATTGTCCAGTAATGAACAGTATGCTTATTAGCATGCTGTGTATATTGTGTATAGCTGTAATTTTTGTTGACAAGCGTCTTTGAAACTATTATGTGCTGTGAATATTTTTGATCCTCTTCTCCTATGTTCCGCCTTTGGCCGTCACTGAGCAGCAGCAACAGCACCTGCAACGTCTTGTATGTATGCTAGGACACACACCTTTGCCACATACCCCCAGCCTGTATCTGTGCATCCACTTGCCAGACATCCTCTTTGTGTACTGTGTGAAATGCAAATAAATCCCCTCTTTTTTCCTGCAAAATTGTTACACCTTCGGCATGTACCTCGGGTGAAATTGCTCCTAACTTCTGTATGAAGAGACAGCACTGCACATTGTTCCATGCTAGTCTTGTGGCTGCTACAGCTGCCAGCCGAATCTGTAGACCTCATTCTTTTAGCAGGTTGTCAAGAAAGAAGGCATTGCTCTTTTGCAGTGCACTGAGTGAATACCGGTGCATTCTGGTGTGTGCGTGTGTGTGTGTGTGTGTGTGTGTGTGTGTGTGTGTGTGTGTGTGTGTGTGTGTGTGTGTGTGTGTGTGTCCCACATGGTGCAGTGGTATGTGCAGTCGATTTCCAATCGAGAGGTTGCGGGTTCAATTCCCGACGGTTATGGTCGCACACGTCTTTCTTCTCTTTCTCGGACTCTTCCTGACTTTTCTTTCATTCTCCTGGGTGGTTACCAACAGCCAGTGTATGCCGGAGTATGTGGTGTGGTGTATGTGTGTGTAGAAAAAAATGGAAAAATGAAAAATAGGGATTCACTGGCCATAAAAAGTCACTTCATTCAAACAGCTGTGTGGTGGATACTAGGCTAAAAATAGTGGCGGTCAATTCATCAGCCTTGCAAGCTGTTGAATGGTGTAATCCCAGCACAAGTTCCTATGTCTAACATAGCTGTTCGCTATCATCGCTTCCGCGATGGGCATGTCTGAGAGGTCTGAGGTGTGTGGTGTAGACCAGGTGTGCATTGGTGGTCGATTCACATGGCTTCGCCAGTTGTGTGGATTAGACAGTTATCTGGCGCAAGTCTTGATCTGTCTCATTCAGATCTTGTTCGCTATCGTTGCTATAAGAGAAAATCTGAGGGTGCACATCCAGTGCATTTGCAGATTTGCGTGCTTCTCTTGCAACGGGCGTATACATGGTACATGGTGTGTGTTTGTGTGCGTGTGTGTGTGTATGTGTTTGTGTGTGTATGTGTGTGTGTGTGTAGATATGTAACTGCATGTGTGTACTTGTGCTCTGTCCACTGTGTTCATTGTTCAGTCATGCTATGTGACCTCATCGGTCAACTTGCTGCCTAAACGTTACAGTGCATTGTACGGGCGATGTGCTGTGAAGCTTGGATATGAACACTCTCAGAGGCAAGCGATATACTACTTGTAACTTACTAAGCTACAGCCTACAGGCATCATTTTCGGTTGTTTTGCCGATCTTTGTGCATGGAACAAACATATTAGCAAGCAAGCCAAGCTAAACAGAATAGCAATATAATCACTTTCAGATCATTTTCATACAGATTAATGGCGAATTTAATTGGAGGGATTATTTAAAGCACAGTGGTCTGGATGGGTGAACAACCGTCTCCCATGCAACACTGCAATAATGATAATTATTGTCAACCCACCTTTTGTTAACATTTCTGTTGAGCAGATCAGAGTGTATCGATATTTGAATTGAAAATTGCATGAGAGCAGTGTGGATTACTTGACATGGGGTTGTTCCCCTACTACCGATAAAAAGTGACGGAATGGGAAAGTTTCCAAGGTGATTTGATCACGTGACGTTACTGGCACGCTACCAGCGGAAAAGTTTTACTGCCGCGGCTGCTGCGGCAGTAGAGCTTTTCCGGCAGTAAAAAGAGTGCTCAGGCTGGGAAAAAGGGAAAATCCCTTCTCAGTTCCGCGGTGAGAGGTGCAAAACTTACGTACCGGTAACGTTAGTTTATCGGTAGTGTGAATGTCCTTCACGGTTTATCACCTTTCACGGTTTGACGGGATTCACGGTAGTCTGAACGCGCCCTAAGCTCCAACCGAATTCTGCGATATCACGAATTTACAATAATTATTCATAAGTTCAAGGGACTTGAAACCAGGGAGGTATTGTACTACTCCCTGCTTGAAACTGGAAATGTCTAAAGAATGACCGCCACTACTAGGAGTGGAATGTAAAAACAATTGCACAAGAGAGATTGGAAGCTTTATCACAACTCTGAGTTTCACGTATTACTACGATCATCAGATCAGATCAGATTTTTTTGTGACAAAGCTTCCAATCTCCCTTGTGTACAAGGCTCTGCCCTACATGGGTATTGAGCACTCTTCGGACAGTGAAGCGCACCACTTGATTACGTACAAACAATTGTAAACATTGATGGTGTTCATGGTGCCCATCACTGAAGCGGTGATAGCGAACAAGCTATTTCAAAAGTAGCAACTTGTGCCTGGGATTACACCATTCAACAGCTTGCACGGCTGATGAGTTGATCGCCACAAGGTATTTAGCCTGGTCTCCACCACATCCACGTACACTCATACCTCAGTTATCTGGACGACGACGTTATGGGCACTTGCGTCTACCGAGGCACCCTTTGGCCAAGTTTCAGTGGAAATCTTACTACTCTTGTTGTCACTTTTTGCGGGAAATAGTGACGCCATATGCCATATCTATGGCCATTCCCCATAGACATGTATGTGATTCGGAGTTTATACGGACATTTCAAAGTTGTGGCAGTGCCCGGTACTGGACCGCCCGGATAAACAAGGTATGAGTGTACTCTTAGCAGCTGATTGAAGTGGCTTTTCTGAACACCCCCCCCCCCCCCCCCACACACACACAGTGACACATGCGCGTACCATGTGCATACCATACCATGTACATTGTATGCGCCCGTCGCAAGAGAAGCACGCATATCTGCAAATGCACTGGATGTGCACCCACAGATTTTCTCTGATACAGTAACGATAGCGGACAAGATCTGAATGAGACAGATCTTTTATTCAAGACTAGCGCCAGATAACTGTCCAATCCACACAACCCGCGAAGCCATAAAAATTATGAATGTGCATACATACACACCCACACAACTGTGGCTATGCAACTGATTATATCAAGAGTATAGTTATAACAGGGAGCTTCTTTACTCTTGATAGTATCGTGCTTGTCTAATCGCGTCCTGGACAAGATGTGAACAGGAGAATGTGTGATGATGTGAACAGTGCCACCATGTGAAGATGTCTTGGTGTAAGTTCGGAAGATGTGGAGATCATGTGACCGGGATCTGCAAAAGGTGAACATATGAAGATGCGTGGGCAGGTGAGGATGGGAAGAGGCGAAGGCACGGACATGACTGTTATCATGTGACTATGTGAATACATGTACTAGTACATGTATGTGACTATGTGACTCTGTGCAGATTTTTTTCATCATGAGACTGATATGAGAAGCTGAGAACTGAAAATCAGAGTGGAGATGTGAACATGGGAAGAGGTGGAGATTTTAACTTTGAAGTCTTGCACAAACCCTGCACCATTCAGTGAGGATGCCGTGAGGCCTGATGTGAAGTTGTGAACATCAGTACAGACAGTGCTGGTGAACATAGCGTTACTACAATCATGTACACATGCGAACATGCATGTACTTCGAAGTATTGTTAACGATATGTATGACCGCAATCATTTTTGAGATATCCAGAGCTGGGCAGAGGTGAAGATGGGAACATGCCGGCAACACTGATAAAGGCCTGGTGGGGTGAACTGAGATGTGAAGATGTGTGAGGATTTGAAGGGTTGAATGTGTGTGTAATATTATGGTATGTGAAGATGATGGAGATGTGAAGGTCTGAAGATGTGAAATGGTGAAAGTGTGAAGCCGATAGGAAGATGTGATTACATGTATGTGAAGATGGAAAGGTAGGGGATATGAAAATGTGAAGTTGGGAAGATGTGAAAATGGCAAGACCAGAAGATATGAGGCACCCACATCGTTTATTACATCTGTTTATAACCAGTAGGGGTATCACTTCATTATGGCTTTTATAAACTGTGTCATTCATGACATGCCTGCTGCAGGATTGGTGACATTGTTTTTCTACAGTATTTTTTATCTCTCCATGCTGATAGTATAGACCTGCATGGTGTTGCTGTCACCACGGGCTACACGTGTCGTCATGTACCGCTTCAGTGCCCGGCATTAATGCATTGGACAGTACTGCAGCTGTTCGCGGATGATCTGATCTTGACTCCCATTTTGGTTGATGATGGCAGTGTGAACACACACCCTGGATTGGTATGCATACTTCCAAGGCAAGAGTTCATGCCTGCCTATGCCTATGGCTATGGCCAGTCAGTGGTAAGTACGCTAGTAGACTCTACTATTCATGTAGCGTGTGATGTGTTCTGGGCGCAGGCATACTGATACAGTTCCAGTACAGCACTGTCATGGTGAATGTGTGCACGGACATGCGGAGTTCCACTGATCTCCCACCTGGCAAATGAAGTAGCCCCAGAGTCGTACTCACTCAGGCTTCATGTACATGTAGATCTGATCTTCAGAAATACAGGGCAGGACTGATTGTAGAAGGGGATGTCACTTGTCACAATGACAGCTCGGACACTTGACAGATCACCACCGCTGCATGCTGCATACAGTCATAAGCTTATGTAGTATGGTTATCAGCCATCACCCTGGGTCCCTGCATGCCATGGACATGACAACAGTCGACAGCCTAGCTAAGCCCCATGCACCATGCTAGGACATGTGACTGTATTACTAGAACTTTAGTGGCAGCAACTCTCGCCTGTCTTGGTAATGGTATGCTTCATATCATTGGCATTGCGCACATACATAGATCAGATCATCCACGTACTCAGACTAGTGCTGGTGCTGTATCGTTTACGCTACGGGGGGAGTACCAGCGCTGCAGCAGCAGCATTGCGGTTTGTGTTGCTGGGTTGACGTGGAGAGTTTGAAACATCCCATTGGCATGGCAGTTGACACCGCCTTGCCCCGCGCTCGCACACGGCGGCGTGGAGTATGAAATTGGAACTGATGACCTGAACGTCGGGCAGTGGTGACTGATGACCTGAACGTCGGGTAGTGGTGACTGATGCCAGTGATGGTGATAGTGATACCGTGATATCGATAGCGGACCAATGGTGGACATCGGTGGATGGGTTTGAAATACTCCTGATAACCGGCAACGGTAGCACCATGGCATGGACACGGCATGGAGGGATAGCGGTTTAGAACACAACACTACTAAGTTGCAGATCCACGGAGTATATCTACTACCTTAGTACCTAGGCTGTGTAGGCTAGTAGTGCAGGCTGCAGCATTTGTGACATGCATGTGTGAAGGGCAACATCACGCACACGGGGCGGTGTTCACTACGGTATCCGACAGCACGGTTCTTTGCGTGCACGGCTGCTATTTCGGATTTCCATCATTTGTCGAGGAGAAATTTTACAGCCCAATGAACAGTTAGAAAGTTCTTTTCACTTGCAGCATTGCTTTCTCGAACACTATTCTTCGAAGTAGCTAGGTGGAAAGTCCGGCTGCTTGCAAAGGCCCAGGTTGATTTTGATGCTGCCTAGAAGTGGTGGGTTCGAGACACTCCCTACCTGGGGCTGTACCCAGACTGTTACGCTGCTGCCCCGTTGCATTGCTGGGGCATTGTGATATTGACTATTGTTGTGAGTCAGTTTGCATTTGAAGGTGCGCTATTCTGCTGTTCTAGTACTGTCTGGGACGACCTGGCTGTAAACATTGTCTGCTTTGCACCCACACATTTGACCCGTCTCAGTCCAAACCCTCCCTCAGCGTCTTGGCACTTGTTACACACACCGGTTCGCGGTGCAACCTGCAAGCTGGTGCACCGGCGGTGCTTACCAACTCACTCAGCTCCGGCGGTGTTCCTGTGGAACTTCGGTCAAGTATAGTACTGACCGACGGTCATTTATTTAGTTTGTATCGGGACGTCATCCCGCGGGGCACGACCTGGCGAGGGTGAGGTCGTTGAAGCAGCGGTAGTGTTTCGGAGATGGAGGCGGATAGGAATGCACGCTGTCCAGCCCGCAAAGGTGGTTCGTGCTATTTTCAATGGAGAAACAAATTATCGGACGTTCGCTTCCTGCTTCTTCTGGTAGCTGTGGTGATCGAGCTGAGTATAGAGCCGTGCAGGGCAACTGGAATATTCCCGGTACAGACTGCCATCGCTACTGGTAGACCGGTGGTATTGAATGCTAGCTGTGCTTCTCAAGTCTTCTGCTCACACTCCTCTCCGCTATGGCAATCAACAGCACCAGGAACATGCATACAGCGACAGTGTAATGCCAGTTGTCCACATGGCTCGAGCATACCAGCAGCTATTGAGCTCTCCCTGCTACAACCAGGATTTGATACGTTTGCGTCGGCATTTGTCTTTCAAGATGTCTATGTACTGAGTCTGGGCTATCTTCGACTTCGGTCTCAGCACGCACCACGGCTGGATGCAGCAAATGGATTTACTGTCCAAATCAACTTAGTCAGCTTCCTGGGTGATGCGTAAGTTGTGTATCGGCGTGTATTCCTGCTCGGACAGATTATTTGCATCGCATGAAATTATTAACCGCGAAGTTTGGCTATGATGACACTCGAGCAGGAATTTACAAACATATCCTTGCTCGGCTACTGGGCCAATATCAAATGTAGACAGTCGAAGGGACACATGGATACGAGGTATGGGGACAGCTGTTCACCACTGTTAGGTAATATACGATCAGAAAGTCGGACAACTAGGCACCAAACTGACGGTGTACCGAAACATTCAAAGACGTGACACATAGCTCCAACACATCTCCAATGTGCAAACTGTGAACAACCTCTTTACCAGTGTTTGTGTCAAGTCACTACAGACTACAGCACACTAGTGTCCAACCCTGGCATAATCGAGAAACACTGTTGTGTGGGCGTTCATGATCCGGCTCAGTTTCTTGGCGATGGCGTTATACTGAAGCCTGGCTGTAGTATGAATTGTTGGTGTGTGTGTGTGTATGTGTATGTGTGTGTGTGTGTGTGTGTGTGTGTGTGTGTGTGTGTGTGTGTGTGTGTGTGTGTGTGTGTGTGTGTGTGTGTGTGTGTGTGTGTGTGTGTTGTCCAAAGACCTGAGTGCTTGAAAAATGTGACAAGGTCTGACTGCCAATCGTGTTTGTATGTAAAGACCGTACGGTAGTGCAGATAAAGGTCAGGATTCCAAACCAATCATCAGGAGACTGGGGTATACTCGGGGTTGTGTGCTCTTAGTCACTATTATATATCTTTTTTTCTTCATTTTTTAGTCAGACCTGGATAAGAAGAACTCCGGATAAGACAAACAACCTTGCTCAGTCCCTTGAAGTTCGTCCTAAAGACTTTGAGGTTTGACTGTATGTCCGGGAATTTACTCCCCACTCTATCAAGTGTCAATCATGTGTGACTGTCCAGTCAAGCCTGGTTTGAAGCATGTGTGAGATAATCGGACTTTCATGCATTTGCTGCAATACACCGATACATCCATCTATGCACGACAGGCATACTATGTGATCCGTGCTTCTAACCAGGCTTGGCTGGCCAGGCACAATGTGATAGTACGGCTGGCAGAGAGGAACAACATTCCGGGCATGTGCCGTGGAAGCCTGTAAAGTTCGGCAGTGTTATATCTCAGATACCGGTACTTCGAAATGCGACATGACTGATTTTTCCTGGTTTTCACAGTATACGTTATGCCACTGACCTATCTTTGTTTCCAACCTATACCTGTGACGTACTTCGATGTGAAATTGACCGGTCCATGAATATGGCTGATGAGAGTGACAGCACGAGTACCATGGGTATATGCGGGATATTCTTCTCCAGCATGGGGGTTTGTACGCAAAAGTGGATAGTCGTGTAAAGCATCCCTCTAAACGAGACACCACAGCATGTGATCAGCTGCAGCTTGTTTAACACCAACACAATACACCCCTATTATTGCCAATGACTGATCTTTAACTGACTTGCATGATGTGATGATGTGCTCCTGTATTGTTTGCAGGGAGGTGTTTCTATTTGAGAAGGTTTCCGCCGCCACCGACATGACGTTTTTCAGGGTTCGCCTTGCCTTCAGACAGAACCGTTTGTCTGGATCAATCAGTGTCGATTACATGGTGAATTCAACACATAGCATGACTGCTACTATGACCAATGTACAGAACCTACAAACTGTGGTCAAAGCGAGTCCGACTGATTTCACCATGTCAGTTCTTGGCCGACAGGTGCTGGTGTTCTTTGCAGGAACATTGCAGGCCGCCACTATGCTCAATGCTGTTGTTCAGGATGACACAGGTGATTTCTACATCGGCGGCCGCACCTCTCCAGGTACCAATTCTTCATACAACCTTGTTGTGTAGCATGGGGAAGAAGTTGAAGAATGTGTTGTGTAGCATAGGGTATGGTTGAAAAATTGTCTTTATGTGCAAAGTCTGAGCAATAGAAACACATTCTTCTACCAATTTTTCTTTGGATTGGACGAAATTATTGACCGATGAAATTTTCTGCCTGTACAGTAGTATGAGAGTGTGTGAATGTGCCTGGTGACTGTTTGGGGTTAAAAGGTCAGACTGCAATACCACGTGCATGGAGGGTGTGTGTGTGTGTGTGTGTGTGTGTGTCCCATGTGGTGCAGTGGTATGTGCAGCGATTTCCAATCGATAGGTTGCGGGTTCGATTCCCGACGATTATGGTCACACACGTCTTTCTTCTCTTTCTCAAACTCCTCCTGACTTTTCTTTCATTCTCCTGGATGGTTACCAACAGCCAGTGCATGCCGGCGTATGTGGTGTGATGTGTGTCCGGAAAAAATATGAAAAAGACCAAAAAGTAGGGATTCACTGGCCAGAAAAAAGCCACTTCATAGCTGTGTGGTGTAGACCAGGCTGAATAGTGGCGGTCAATTCTTCAGCCTTGCAAGCTGTTGAATGGTGCAATCCCAGCACAAGCTGCTATGGCTTCTGCTCTAGCATCGCTATCATCGCCTGTGGCGATGGGCGTCCAATGGTCCAATGGTCCAATGGTGTGTGTGTTGCGATTTAAAGTTGCTGATAGTCTTTGTCGCAGCGTCCATACCTGTTATAGTGCAATGCCTTGTGTACCATATATAACTCTAGTTTCCGTGTTATCTCTTCATGTGCGCTGTGGTTTGTTCGTCTTACCAGGTAGCAGTTTTGTGATGAGCCGCACAGTCAAGTTCTATAGCAGTGCTGTGAGTGAACGGTAAGTCGTTACGTAAGGCTTAAATTAAGTGCACTGCTATCCACGGTGTCAGTGGGTGTGGGACATTCCTCATCTTCATGATTGGGGATACCAATGCTAAGTCAGTTCCAGACTTGCAGTAAATCTTGGTGTATACTATAGAGCAGTGATGGAGGAATCAGCCTGACAGGCCAAGTGCTCTGCTATAGTGCTTCAACTGAAGTGCATTGATATATTATCATATAACTTGCAAGTTGTGTGCCTTGTGCACGATCTAGTGTATTTTCTGGTCCCTTTCAAGACTTAGAAGAGCTGCCACTATGACTGAACCTACTTAGTGTGTAGAAAGACTAGAATCATTTGGTGTACTGCAGATTTAGGTGAAACTGCATGACGCACTTTCAATAATGATCTGCTTCAAAATTCTGCATGGTGCAATGTCTTACACACACTATCTGATGCAGGGTGGCAATGATCCTTTCAGGCAAAACTCCACCAACCTATCAGCCATCAAGCCAATGCCATTGTCCCGCCACACATCCACAAGTTAGCACGTCCAACTCGTCGATTTGCGCCAACAGCTTTTTGACAAGTGCAGGGTCTGTGCTGCGCATCAATGCCGAGGTGTTTGTTCCTAGCAACATCAACGACGGAAGATTGTCCACTGCTGCTGTGACGGCACTGGGTCAGAATGTGGTACAGTTCACCATTGATCTGCAGGGCTCCTTTGAGGTGAGTTTCATGATGAATAGCATAGTCTCGCTACGCACTCGATGCTGCAGACTGTTGTATAGGTAATGAAGCCACACGAGTGCCACTACTGTTGTGGACATGGAAATCCGGTCGCACGTCTAGCGGCCCCCAGGGCGCTGGCCATGCAGCCGTGGCCAATCGGTGGATCTAAACATAGATCTACAGCATGACCTGTGCACTGCACGCAGCGTTCTGTACGCGCTGAGGGCGCCGGTCAATCGACTGGATTTCCATGTCCGCTACAGTAGAACCGCACTCACATTAATATGTATTTTTACTTTTTTTCTTCTTATTTTACTAGGGAATTCCCAACAGGCATCATCACCTTCTTACAGAGAACCCTATTAACCCTAATGATGAGTGCTGGTACTCTTTACTGTGTGTACTGTGTAATGCTTATTTGGCCTTTTCTGTGATGATGATTCTGTGTGTGTGTGTGTGTGTGTGTGTGTGTGTGTGTGTGTGTGTGTGCGTGCGTGCGCGCACCCGCATATGTGCACGTGTCTTCTGGATATTCTACTGTTACCCATGGCTTAGGTCTTCTACAGCGGAATCAGTTTCTGGAACCCAAGGGCTGGCGCTGCCGTGCTGCAACTGTCAGCTGACGGCGTAACCTACAAGGACATGCAGTATTTTGCAGAGAACTGCACTGCATCATTTGCATCACAGCCGATTGCTCAGAGAGCTAATGCCTCGCAAGTCAACTGCAAGTCCAGTGGCATGTAAGTATATAGTATGTATCACACTGGTTTCCCTTAAACACTTTCTTCATTCGCTCAGCTCCATTCCTTTAGACGTGTGTTTAGAATGTATTTGTAATTGAAGTACTGCATGGCGGACATTTTCTATCAATGCTCTTGGCATGTATGTCGCTCACTGTTTGGTACTGTAATCTGCCTACAGCCCTGCCCAACACATCTGGGAATATTATTTGGACAGGGAAACGGGTTCGCAGCCGCTGCTTGACTCTGGCGAATACCTAGCAAACATCGCACCATTCGCCACTGGCCGCTATGCTCGCATTCTGCTCACACAGTTTGGAGCAACACAGAGCTCATCATCGCGTGATCAATATTATGGTGTTACAGAATTCGACATTCGAGGACGGTAAGAAAACTATTGCATTTTTGTATTTTGAAGGGTAATGTTGCATTAATTTATGAATCACGTACCATCCAATGCCCTTTGAAAGTGAGGCGAGGGCCAGCTCCGCATGCAGAAGGAAACGCGACAGAGATTGGTAGAGAGGATAGATCGTTGTAAATAAGCGACGAGGCGACAGCAGCTTCAAAATTATGAACGAAAGAAGTAATTCCAGTATTGTCCATCACATTCTTGTGTCTCCGCATTGTTATCACATGTTTACAACGAGAGAGCTTGGAAGCTCAGGGCCCTACGCTATGCTTTTTTGCCTTGATGACCTAGACAAAAAAAAGCATAGGGATGTTATAAATTCTTTTTAAAAAATTCCTTTTTTTTAAGACATAACCTGGGATTCGAACCCGCACTATCGCGCCCTGCATGCATCCCCGATACACTTCGCATACATACTAATTCTTCCAAGTTGCTTCACATTATAATCTTGCATTTGAAAGCCCTATTTGAATATGCATTGTGGCCAGCCGTCTTTGATGGTACGGTACGGTAGGGATAGGTACGGGACAGGTACGATCGAGGGTAATACGACACCGTCTCCCGTACCGTACCATCAAAACACAGCTGGCCACATACAGCTGCCCGCAATATTCAAATAGGGCTTTCAAACGCAAGATCATAACGTGAAGCAACTTGGAAGAATGGGTATGAATGCGAAGTGTATGGGGGAATGCATGTAGGGCGATAGTGCGGGTTCGAATCCCAGGATATGCCTTAAAAAAAAATAGGAGAATTGAAAAATTTATAACATCCCTATGAATTTTTTGCCGTCAGATACGGGATAGCGCCAGGCGTGACACAAACAAACAAACAAACACACAAATACCAAACGAGAGAGCTTGGAAGCTCAGGGCCCTACGCTATGCTTTTATGCTTTTTTGCCTAGCTCATCGTACATGTTTTAAGAACTGATGGAAATGTCTTTTTCCGTTGATTGGCCACATCACTGCATTGCAAAAACGTTTCCACATTTCACGTCAAATTTGAAATCGATCGGTGTTTTTGCTCTCACATGCATCCATTGCTCAATCATGCATCATTTGCCCATAATTATGACAAACTTTGGCCTGCGATTTACTTTGGCCGGTTGGTACCAAGCGGCGAAATCAGCGAAATTAAATCGCCAGCGAAAATGAGTTGATTTTAAATACAGTAATCGGATTTTCTGGCCTTTTTGTAGTAACACATGTACATTGACCTGTTGAGCCAATGACGACGCCGAATGCATGGTTGCTTGTGGAGCACATTACATAACTTTACAGTCTCCTAAAATACGTATCCTGTCCGACGGCAAAAGAGGCTGCAGATTTAGTTTTTCTGCGCGTCGACGGGATGATTGCGACGCGAAAGTTCAGCTCGCGTTATTTGGCTCGCACGTCGAAAAATCAACGCGAGTGACCTGCTGCTCACGTCGAAAGTTGGACATTACATAACTTTACAGTCTCCTTAAATACGTATCCTGTCCGACGCCAAAGGAGGCTGCAGATTTAGTTTTTCTGCGCGTCGACGGGATGTCTGTCCTGACGTTTACTGGGACCGGCGCTGACTCTGCCGATCACGGGCGTTCTGGACTCGACAGGATGTCTGTCCTGACGTTTCCTGGGACCGGCTTAGACTCTGCCGATCACGGGCGTTCTGGACTCAACGAGATGTCTGTCCTGATGTTGCCTGGGACCGGCGGACTCTGCCGATCACGGGCGTTCTGGAGTCGACGGGATCTCTCTTCCGACGTTTCCTGTGACCGGCGCTGAATCGCTCGTTCACGCTTATTTTGGAGACGACGGGATCTCTCGTCCAAAGTATGTTTATGCTGACGCATCCTATCACCTATTCGGCGTCTATTCTAATTTAATTTCCTCCTCGTCTCCCTATTTCTTTCCAAATCTCCCTCTACATCAGGGAGTCGTATACATAATACGACGAATATTGGTACGGTACGGGACAGATACAGGAGCCCGCAAATATTGTGGACAGCTGTAATGTACAATCCTGTAGAGCCTTTGTAGTCACAGATACGGGACAGATACGGGACAGATACGGGATAGCTCCAGCCGTGACACAAACAAACAAACAAACAAACAAACAAACAAACACCAAATTAAAGCTGTGTGGACCCTGGCTAGCGCCAGACGTTACTGAAGTAACGTCTTCTGCATAGCTACGGGAATTAAAGCTGTGTGGACCCTGGCTAGCGCCAGACGTTACTGAAGTAACGTCTTCTGCATAGCTACGGGAATAAAGCCTTTACACATGTCGATTCAGCTCGTCCTTTTGTTCGCAATTTTGAGGACAGTTACTGCCGGTACATGTCCATTCTAATTGTCTGTTGTCTGTTGGTTGTTAAGTTGCTCGTGCTCAGGACATGCCGACACGTGTGTTCAATCACCAGCTGACAACCTCTACCGCTGCCAATGCCAATACAATACCGAGGGTGACAGTGTAAGTTAGCATATACTTAACTAGACTGTGTAGTGCATTGTGATCACTGCATGCTAGTCCATGGCTGTAGTGCATTGTGATCACTGCATGCTGGTCCATGGCTGTAGTGCATTGTGATCACTGCATGCTGGTCCATGGCTGTAGTGCATTGTGATCACTGCATGCTGGTCCATGGCTGTAGTGCATTGTGATCACTGCATGCTGGTCCATGGCTGTAATCAAGAGTACATAACCCCCCCAGAGTGTGCAACTCCCACATACCCTGTTGTCCCGACAGAATTTCAAGTTGACGTCATTATTTATGACGCAATGCTCCTTGCAGCAGTGATTTACAACATGTGTACGGGTGTCAACGCATCACACGTTTTTCTTTGCAATAATTTGTACAGGATCGATCGGCTTCGGTCAACCACAGGTTCCGGATTCGTCTGATAATCCGTGTACAGTGCGCATTGCATCATCAAAATGACGTCAACTTGAAATTCTGTCGGGACAGCACCCATAGTGGAGTTGCACACTCTGGGGGGTTATGTACTCTTGCTGTAGTGCATTGTGATCACTGCATGCTGGTCCATGGCTGTAGTGCATTGTGATCACTGCATGCTGGTCCATGGCTGTAGTGCATTGTGATCAGTGCATGCTAGTCCATGGCTGTAGTGCATTGTGATCAGTGCATGCTAGTCCATGGCTGTAGTGCATTATCATCGCTACATATCCTGATGAGCCTCGGAAACCAAGACCTTCTCAGTGTGTGATCTGATACTGTCTCAGGCAATGCATATCCTCTTCCATGGAAAACTTTGTAGGGCTGCAACGGGTAGGGATTTGGTCGGGTAACGGGTTCGGTTTTTTATATTCGGGTAGTGCGGGTACCCTATCGGGTATTTTTTGACACAGTTTGTAGTGTGAGTGTGCACTTGCGCTACATAGAAACTGTACAGTAAGTACGTAGCCGTGCTGGTTACATGCACCGTTGAAAAAACACCATACTCCAACTACCCGATCGGGTTCTCAGCAGCAAATTGCTACCCTACTACCCGATCAAATTACGGGTAGCACGGGTACCCTACTACTCGTTGACACGCCTAAAACTATGCAACAGGACAGTAAATTATCTTACTAAATGTTGCCCGGAACACTGTGGCATCTGGTGCTTGATCATGCTGTGGTTTCTATACCTCAGTTGTTTCAAGCATCAATACCAGGCCATCGTTTTGTTCAGTCGAGCTTCTCTGTTGCTAATGGAAGTACTCTAAGTCATGTCGGCATTTTAGGCCATCAGGTGCCGTGTCTCTCTGAAAGTAATAGCCCAGTTGTCCATGCTTTGCCTGCTGCAGTGTGAGAGGTGCCAATCGCTGTACAATGACAAACCCTGGAGAGCTGGTAACAGCACATCGCCCAATGCCTGTGCACAGTGCAACTGTCACCAGCATGCACTGACTTGCACGTACAACGCAACACTGGACACGCATCCGCACAGCAGAGTACTAGGAGGTGGCGGTGTCTGCGATTGCCAGGACAACACAGCTGGGCGTAACTGTGACCAGTGTGGCCGGGGTTATTATCGTGATGTAAGCAAAGCACTGACTGATCGCAGCGTTTGCTTACCATGCAATTGTCAGCTAGCTGGTATCACGGATGATGGTGATTGTGCTAAGGTAAGAACTTACTGATTCTCCAAGGCATGCATGCAATTTGCTTGGTCAACATGTCCCACCCATGCCCATTCCCTAGATTAATGTTCATCATCAGAAGCTACATGTAGTTGCCTGCTCTACACTTGAAATGTAGCTACAAAGAAATACTTTTCTGGGTATCCAATTGACTTCCTTTACAACAGCATGCATTGTGACTCGTGTAATTACACACCTGCAAGTGATTGTGTTTATGTTGATCATGTTCATTCATACGGTGCAGGCTGGACTAAACACAGGCCAGTGTAATTGCAAGCCGCACGTTACTGGACTGCGATGTGACCAATGCTCTACGACTGCGTATCTCAATACGACCAGTGGAGAGTGTCACGCGTGCAACTGCAACGCACAGGGCTCTGCTAACCTCAGCTGCTCAGCCGCCGGTGTGTGCAACTGCGTGCCGGGCTTTCAAGGCGACCGCTGTGACTCGTGCACAGCAACGCTGGCCTTGCCTGGCTGTGATGACTGCCAAGCTGGCTTCTACAACCTCTCAGTGGATACGGGCAGCTCGCCGCTGTGTGAGGCATGCCAGTGCTCCACACTGTCATCCGTTGATAATAGCTGTGATAGCAGCACTGGCCAGTGTAATTGTAGAGCTGGCTTTATTGGACGTGACTGTACGCAATGTGATCCACTGGCTGCCACACATGGACCAACGTGCAGTGTGTGTATTGATGGCTTCTATGGATTCAACGGCTCACAGTAAGTGACTCAGTGTTACTGTAGACTGGTTCGTGATAATGACTGGGATCAGCACAGCCTGTATCATAACTGTGTGCTACCATACACTAGTGCAAGGTCAATGGGAGTTGCAGCATGTCTGTGGTGAACGCAAATCACTCCTATCACAGCTTTGTTGCCATGCACTCCTTACACGTGTCATCTGTTAAAATCTGTTGACTCATGACGCGTCTATAAGCTGATGGCATTACAGTGACCACACGATCCCCCGACAAGTGTTGTGTGTATGCATGTTTCTCGGAATCCTACAGCTGTGCTGCATGCAGCTGTCATGCATCTGGTTCATCGTCATCCACTTGTGATAAGTCAAATGGCCAATGTACATGTCAGAATGGTTACACAGGACGCGATTGTTCGGTTTGTCATCCATCGCTGGGTACTGGTGGTAGCTTGTGCAACATGTGCCTGGATGGCTTCCATTCCTTCAACGGATCACAGTGAGTCACACAGCCACTGTGGACATTTATGCATGTGCGCGTTGTGAGTGCGCCTGTGCCGGGTGTGTACATGTGTGTGTGTGTTTGTTTGTTTGGGAGTGTGTATGTGTGTGGGGGGGGGGGGTGGTGAGAGGGGTGCATACGTGCACATGTGCCTGGGCAGGGGCATCACAGGGCAGTGGGGAGTGGTACGACCGGGAGTCGGGGGAGGGGGTTGTCCCCTGGGAGGAATCGGATTTTTCGGCCAACAGGGCACGTTTCAGCGCTCTACATGCGCTCTGGGCGGACCATCCTGGATGAAAAGTGGTATGACCATGGTCGTACCGTGTGTGACGTCCCTTCTAGGTGTCTGCATGTACTGTGAGAAGAGCATGCTGGTATTCAGTGGCAATTCTGAGGGTGTTCCTTGAGGTGCAAATGCCAATGACATCATCACTACAGTCACTCACTCAGATCACTAGTTTTAGACAATGGGTTGATTTACCATATTGTCCGGAGTATTAGCCCCACTGGAGTGTGTACGCCACACCCTGAGATTTTCTGAGAAATGTGATCTAGCATTTCAAACAAGCTATTTGTGGGTATATTGGATGGGAGGCTAATGTGACCACGTTTATGTATTTTTGCATGACCGTTTCTTATGCATGTGTCATGGTTGTTCATGTTGGTATTAATATTTTCACGTGTGTGTGTGTGTGTGTGTGTGTGTGTGTGTGTGTGTGTGTGTGTGTGTGTGTGTGTGTGTGTGTGTGTGTGTGTGTGTGTGTGTGTGTGTGTGTGTGTGTGTGTGTGTGTGTGGTGTTTCTAGCTGTGAACCCTGTGGCTGTGATGGCCGTGGTTCAACGTCCAACACTTGCAATAGCAACGGAACCTGCTTGTGTAAAGAACACGTCACTGGTGTCAAGTGTGAGCTGTGTAAGCTGAACACACTCGGTCTTAGTGCAGATAATCCCAGTGGATGTGCAGAAGGTATGTACACCAAACTCCACTTGCAGTGTGTGTAGTATGGCATGCACGGCAGTATGGCAGTGTGTGTAGTATGGTAGTGTGATGTATGCAGTATGGCATGCACTGCAGTGTGTAAGTATGTCAGTGTGTGCAGTATATCAGTGCCAGTGTGTATTATGATTGTGTTCTACTGTGATATTGGAAGTACCCTGTAAGCTAGCGTTTCCGTTTCTAAATGGCCCAGAGCCAGTAGTCCTGATAATGGGCAAGTTCCAAGCACTTAGTATGTTGATTTACTTTACCCGAAAAAGGAACACTTTCCTGTCATTGTAGGATTCTAAGTCAGATTTTGGGAGTGGGATGTGGCAGGAGTGTAGATAACACTGAAAGCCGAGGGCAACTTGGAACTACTGTAATAGTTTGCTGTTTTAGCACTCACACCGCTTTGCCGGGATGTGCAGATGATATGTTTTTGTGTGTGCTGTGCCTTTATTTCTACAGTGCCAGCTCCCAGTATCGGTTCCTTCCAAAGTACACAGCTGACTGTGTCGTGGTCAGCGCCTCTGTCTGGTACCATTTCATCCTACACTGTGTTTCTTGATCGCCCTAGTGGTGTACCAGTACGAGTGACAAGTGCAACACGGCCCGACTCTGTTCCTTACAGTGGCCTTACGCCGTACACTAACTATACATTCTTTGTGAGAGCATGTACAGCGACTGCCTGTGCACAGAGCAATTCGACAACAGAAAGAACACGTTCAGGAGGTAAGCAAACTTGCATTCAGTACTGCTGAGAACTGACTTGGTTGTCAGTATTGCAGTATTGCAGTATTGGTACCTGTATGTTTTGGCTTACCAAGATAGCTTGCACTCCATCTTCTCCTCCATTACTGGTGCATAGAACTCCTCTACTATTGATGCATGGAATTCCTCTACTACTGGTGCATGGAACTCCTCCACTACTCATGTAGGGAACAAACCACTAGTCTCTTTTCTTCTCTTCTTTTTGATGTGCTTTAGCCCCTGCTGGACAGCCTGCACCGGTGACTCTTGTTCGCAATGGCACGACAACAATTGGATGGGGCACGCCCAGTACAACCGGAGGCGGACCCTTGCTCTATACGCTGCGCGCTGCGGCTGTGGATTTCTCTGAGCCACCTCAGCGTGTTGTGCCCGGAGCAGCCTTTGAAGGATTAGGTTTCATGGAAATCCAGGCATCAACATTTGCTGGATCTGAGGCATCAATAATGATAACTTTCCAGACACTGTTGGCATCTGCTACTCTTTTCTTTGCCACAGACATCTTTGTTGCTAGCCGGACAGCTGTTCAGATTGTCAATGGTCAGGCACAGTTCTTGTTTGATTTTGGCAGTGGAGCTGCTGCAGTTATATCACCCAGTGCAGCATACAATGTCAGTGATGGACAGCCGCATACCATTGTTGCATCCCGTTCTGGTCTTGTTGGCATGATTAGTGTTGATGGGTCATTCAATGCTACGGGACAGCTGAATGGTGTTGCTGGCAGTGTGATGCCTGTTGCTACTCAAGTGTTTGTCGGTGGATTGCCAACCCAAGTATCCAGCTTGCTACCAACTCTGACCCCGTTTATCACATCACCTCTATCAGGTTGTGTTGGTGAGTTGAGCTTGCAAGGTGTACAGGTAAATCTTGACCAGTCAGCCACCAGAAGAGAGCGGGTTTTACCTACAATGTATGGATGTCCAGCTGTCATATCCCATGCCATGTATTTCCTAGGAACAGCGGGTGGGTATGTCATGGATAGTGAAAATCCTCTCCTGCACTCCGGTGGAACAAACTTTGACATTCAATTGTCATTCCGCACACTTCGCACTGATGGACTTCTCTTGTACTCTGGTGAAATTACCAGCGGCAAAGTTGCCGACTTCTTTGCAGTTCAGATTGTCAATGAGGAAGTGAGCTTTGTCTTTGACAATGGTGGTGGTCCTGTCAGTGTATCGACATCTCTGAAAGCAGCTTCCATCAGTGTTTGTGATGGACAATGGCATACTGTCATAATCTACAAGAATGCCCGTGTGGCAAACATCAGCGTTGACCAAGGCCCGTTCTTCTCCATTTCAGCACCAGATGCCAGGCTCAGTACAGATGTCACTGCGCCTGTGTATCTTGGCGGTGTACCGGATAGCTTGCTTGTGCCAAGTCAGATCTCGTCTCTTCGATACTACACTGGCTGTTTGCGGTCTGTGCGGATCAATTCCGTCCAGTACACACCGGACGTAGCTGTGTTTACACGACTTACTGGCTGCCCAATGTCGTCACCCACATCACAGTGCCTGGCATACAATGCAATGTTCTCCACCCGTAGGCCAGCAATACTGTATGTTGGTTCGGACATGCAGCAAACATTCCCATTGTCACTGCTTGGTCCTGCATCTGGTAAGCTCTTCACAACAGATCTACCTGGCTATAACACACTGTGTGTGATGCTTGTCAGATTCTCCCATCAGCCAGTCCCATGTGTTTCTTTGTATTTCGTTTTGTTGTTGTGAGCACCACAGTTTTAATCTACCATGGCCCACTGTGGTGTCTCTCTCTGTAGTACTAATGTTACTACTCTGCACTACTTCAGTATCTATGTATTGCGCATGCGCACAAGAGCTTCTTGTTCTTATTTTAGCCTGGTCTTCTTCCAAGGCTTTTTCCAATAACAATATTAAATGACTTGATGATGTTTGACCAATGGTTGGTACATAGCACCCACATATTACATTGTTTCCACGTGTTTCGAGTCATCCTGACAGCATTGGTAACTGATTGGCATTGGTTGGTTTGTGTATGATCCTGTATTATTGCTGTTGACAGAGTACTCAATGCAAGTATCTGTATCCACAGAGACTGGGTCAACAAGTAGTTCCTGGAACTTACTCCGTGCATCTGATGGAGGTAAGCTTTGAAGCTAATCTTTGCATGCTCTTGGTAAGAGAGTGTGTGGATGTGTTATTAGCTATTTGACCGTATGTTTGTACCTGCGGACTTTGAAGTTGAAATGGGCTTTTGCTGCCTTGCTGCTGGATGACTCAGCTTGCCTAGTTGAAAAAGGATGCGAGATGGAACAACTGCCCACCTCAGTACCGGTGGAAGCAGTTTGGGATTGGTCCAGTCATACCGTAGTCCTTCACGCATTGTGATTGTGCATGATATGGCGGGTGTACATGACCACCTCGAGTGTTGGTGGACAAAAACTTAGAACGGGTTGGTCGGGCTAGGGCTTGACCAACCGGACCGGTTCCCCGCCGGGCCCGTACCTAACTTACCATATTTCTTGGGGGGGGGGGGGATTGCCTGTTGCAAGGTATATTCACTAGTTTGAGGGAAAGACAGAGGTATATTTATGAATATTATCATGTGCGTGTGATCTTTGCATCACAGCTTATGTGGTTGCAGATAGCATAATGGTGTGTGTTCGTATGTGTACACTTTGCCTATTCCCAGCACCTGAGAACTTAATTTCTCCCAGCATCAGCTACACATCAGGACTGTCTGCCATAGTCACATGGTCTCCACCAGCTGTTGAGAATGGACTGCTGGCAGGCTATCGTTTGCTCGTGACTCAAATGCCAACGTTCGATAGCAGCAATGCACTGTTGCTTATGCCGTCAACTCGCACTATAACTGTGCCAGGGCAGACCCTCAGCTATTTGTTGGATGGACTTCTGGCATCTCGTGACCATGCAGTGCAGCTAGAGTCCTTCACTGCAGGTGGCTCGGTTTCCACGGGTTTTGTCAACTTCACTACTGACGAAGCAGGTACAGTTCTTACTCACAGGTTTTCTTTGGATGCGTCAACTGCTATTGCTGCTGTATACCTCTGTTTCTTGGTCATTACGTCTTGCTCACATTACTAAGAAAGTTGACTATCATTCTAGTGGTTATTTCTTTGTTGCTTTTACATAGGTAGCTGATGGTCACAGGTGGTACATGTATTTGAATGTCCCCCGGCTGTCCACTTCTGTATTGTGTGTACCCGTGTTTTGGCTGACCTATACCAGTTTGTTCATGTATGTTTGTGTGCAGCTCCGCTTGGTGTCATCAGTCCAGTTGCTGTCGCTGATCGACGTAACATTTCATTCACTTGGCAAGAACCTCAAGATCCCAGTGGACAGCTAACCGCATATTCATTGCTCATCGATGGTACTGCAGTGTTCACGTCGCCCAACGCATCACAGTATTCATACACAGTTACATCTTTATCACCTGTCACTACGTACAGTGCAGCTTTGCAGGTGTGTAACTCTGCTGGATGTAGTCTGAGTGATGCAGTGGACGCCACAACACTAGAAGATGCACCGGAAGGTCAAGCCGTACCTGCCCTGACTGCCGAATCAGAAACAACAATATCTGCCATGTGGCCGGAGCCATCACAACCCAATGGTGTTATCACTGCATATAACATTCTTCTCAATGCAACTCAGATTGCTTCGATTCCAGGCAATGCTACACGTCGGTTTATCATCACCGGTCTTCGTCCTGCAACAGTGTATGCAGTCAGTATCCGTGCCAATACCAAAGTCGGTGCTGACCTCTCATCCATATCCACTGTTAGCACGTTGGAACACGTTCCATCTGGCATTGAGGCAGCCATGCTGAATGTGACATCGGCACGGTCTATTCACTTGGAGTGGACGCCACCTTCAATTCCCAATGGTGTTATTGTGCAGTATGACGTTGAGAGGGATGGCATTCGCCAGCTGTTGAACCTCTCTGCTGCTAGTCTGTCTTACACAGACACAGCTCTCCAGCCGCACACAGTCTACTGGTACGCCATTGTAGCATGCACACGGCAAGGCTGTAGCACTGGCAATGCCAGTAATGCACGTACTGCAGAGGATCTACCACAGGGTGTCCAACCAGCGATGCTCACTACACTCAACTCATCCGCCGTGCAGATCGCCTGGTCACAGCCAAGCTCGCCGAACGGCATACTGACGTACTCTGTGTATCTGCACGGTGCACAGCTCGTGTCTGGTATGATTGTAGAACGCTTCCGACCACCTATCACCATGGCCGTGTCTCCACTGCTCATCAACGACCTCTTGCCGTATCAGCAATACTACTGCATAGTAGAAGCGAGCACATCAGCAGGGTCTGCAAACAGCACATTGAGTAACATTGCACAGACGGAGGAGTCCGGTAAGTTCACACAGTGGGTGGCAATGTGGAGATTTTTAAACTCATTAGCGTCCAAATACGATACTTGTGTACGGCTACGGCATCAGTGTCGTTACTACAATTTAGCTGAGCAGGCTGTGGACAGTAGATATTTACTACAATTTAGCTGAGCTGTGGACAGTAGATCATTTGAATGTAGCCAGTGCCTGCACAGTGCCTGCAACTGTTCAATAACATGTGACAAGACGGGCAGTGATCATAGTGTTCCTTCCTCTTTGCTCTAGAGGCAGTGCAGGACCGGCGGGGGCAGTTTTTGATTAGTCTGGCTATACCATACCATACCATAGCCTTTCACGCTTTGTTCATGATATAGCGGGGTACATATCCTCCTCAGTAGTACATTTGTGGTGGTGGCCAACAAGTTTGTCCGGTGATGGCCTAACCAACCAGACCGGTTTCGACGGGCCTGCAGTGTGCTGGTGTTCATGGCCATCACAGGCGTGTTTGCATGTCTCTTTCTTTTGGCCTGTTTCTGCTACATCTCGCTATTGCACCTAATGTTCTTAGCTGTAGACGGTCTGAGCAGTGGAATGTTTGATGCGAATCAAACCTACATGTTAGCGTTAATGCATACAAGTGTAAAGCAACCAAGGAAACCTGTTTAAATTGACATGGGCGGCCAATGTCAGATACTTATAAAAAAAAAGATTTATATTCACTTCCCACTGGTCTGCGGACACCGCCATGGACCACAACAGACACATGTAATTGGATCACGTGTTTTTGTTTTGTTGCGTTTGTTACAGCCCCGGACGGTGTGCTGCCTCCTGTTGTTGACACTGTCAACTCTACCTACCTGGTCATCAGCTGGCCAGAGCCTCGGTTTCCCAATGGCATTCTTGTCCAATATTCACTGTCACTAGTCCGAGCAAACACAGTGGATGCACCCACTGTAGTGACTGTCCCTGGTACTGACCTGAATACCACAGTGTCAACCCTGATGCCCTTCACACTCTATCAGTTACAGCTAACCGCGTTCACTAGTAGAGGAAGCACATCCAGTACCACCGTTCTGCAACGAACAGCTGAAGATGGTAAGCATAATGAACTATTTGGACTGATGGTGAAAAGTTCTTCTGTTGGTTATTGCACTTGCCAGCAATGTAGTTATGCTATTCATCAATGCAGTGCGGCCCATGTAATCTACTGAATTGACTGACCATGTCAGATACTTCTATGTCGTGTGGTTGATGGCTGTCACTCCTTTGCCTTTGGTATGCCATGCCAATGATGTACAGCTGCTTGTGCTTTTGCGGATGCCATCAATCTTGAATCAGATGCGTTTTGTACTACATTTGCATCAGCCCAATGTATCATTATTCAGCCCAATGTATCATTATTCAGCCCAATGTATCATTATTCAGCCCAATGTATCATTATTCAGCCCAATGTATCATTATTCAGCCCAATGTATCATTATTCAGCCCAATGTATCATTATTCAGCCCAATGTATCATTATTCAGCCCAATGTATCATTATTCAGCCCAATGTATCATTATTCAGCCCAATGTATCATTATTCTTTTGTCTGTGCACAGTGCCATCTGGTGTACCCCGTCCTAGCATTACCAATGTGACATCGTCGAGTTTCATGACCTCTTGGAGTCCACCTAGCTTACCGAACGGCATCATCATACGCTACTTGATCGTGACAATTGGCCCGGAGGGAACGCAGTCAGTGACTGTGGACGCAGCACAGACAGAGGTTACGCTAGCTGATGGTGCAGGTGTGTCGCTAGAGCCAGCCACAGCTTACGGTGTACACCTGGAGGCATGCACTGCAGCTGGATGTGGAATGTCTCAGCAGCAATCAGTTCAAATGGCAGAGGCAGGTATGTCCGGCTCCTGTGTTATTTGTCTAAGTATTGGAAACTGACGAAGTATTGCATGCCACAGTACTATTGCGACCTTAGTTGTAACTTCTGTGTCTTACGTGAGTAATGTTGCAACCTCTCTGTATCTGTATCTGTGTTTGTCTTTTATGTGATTGATGTTTACTACACAGCTCCCGAAGGTGTACAAGCACCTACTGTCACGTTCACCAACTCCTCATCAATAGAGTTCACGTGGAATGTGCCCAGCACCACCAATGGTATCATCACTGGCTATGCCGTGGAGATTCGTACATCTGCGGCGTCCCAGCTGGTCATATCGCTGAGCTTTGCCGGAGACCTATCTCCCTTGCGGGGTATCCTTAGCACTGGCCTAGTACCATCCACAATGTACACACTGCAGCTACTTGCTAGCACTGCTGCAGGCACGGGACAATCCACATTGGTTACAGCGCTTACCAGTGATGGAAGTAAGTCATAGAGTTATACAACTACATTGTAGTTTGTGTGTCATGGATTTGCACAGCTAGTCGGTGTACAGTCTATCATGGGGTTACACAGCTAGTTTGTATCATGGGGTTATACAACTAGTTTGTGTGCTAAACTGGGATATTGTGCCTTTGTTGTATATTAGCACACGAAGAGACAGAGCCAGTTGTAAGCCTGATGAGGTCTTTCATACCCGGTTTTGCTTTTCAAACCAGTGCATGATAATAATGTGACGGAGCACATGTCCCACCGGCCTGTGTAGTGTGTGTGATGGAGCACATGTCCCACCGGCTTGTGTAGTGGGACTAGTGCCACAGGAAGCGCGGGTTTCGAAGTCTGAAGAAAATGTTGAACAGTCTCTGCTGGTATTACAGTACACTATGGCTCTGTGGTGAGAGTATCGCTAGCCTCAAGTGAAGGAAGGTCCCTGGCTGGAAGGTCCCTGGCTGGAAGGTCCCTGGCTGGAAGGTCCCTGGCTGGAAGGTCCCTGGCTGGAAGGTCCCTGGCTGGAAGGTCCCTGGCTGGAAGGTCCCTGGCTGGAAGGTCCCTGGCTGGAAGGTCCCTGGCTGGAAGGTCCCTGGCTGGAAGGTCCCTGGCTGGAAGGTCCCTGGCTGGAAGGTCCCTGGCTGGAAGGTCCCTGGCTGGAAGGTCCCTGGCTGGAAGGTCCCTGGCTGGAAGGTCCCTGGCTGGAAGGTCCCTGGCTGGAAGGTCCCTGGCTGGAAGGTCCCTGGCTCGAGTCCTGTTGGTGACAGTAATTTTTTTCTGCAGACATTTCCCCTTTTCAACAGCCTCAACTAATGAACACAAGCACAACAATGTCAATTTAATTTAATTTACACAGCATTTTGGTGATGAAATGGTGATATGTGCAGTGTTGTGGAAGACAAAATGTTGCGCTGGGGCGAAACGTTATGAACAACCGGTGGCATTTGTTTGACAATGTCTTGCCTTCACCTTGATTTGCCCTGGAGCTTTGATTGGTGATATGATGTGGTGTGTGTATGAATGTATGTGTGTGTGTGTGCATGTGTGTGTGTGTGTGTGTGTGTGCACGTGTGTGTGTGTGTTTGTGTGTGTGTGTGTGTACGGATGTCTGCACGGACTTATACAGCTCCAACAGGTGTCAACCCACCTCAGGTGTCAGTAGTCAATTCCAGTGCAATCACTATATCCTGGCAGATACCAGTCACACCAAACGGCAAAATTCACAACTACACCGTTCTCAGGTATGCCCGGCTTATGCAGTCCATTCTGAGACAAATTCTGCCCAACAGTATTCTGGCATTCAGACACTGAGTTTGGGTGAATTGTGTTTCACATCCAGTGTAGCCGTCATTATTGCCACGGTCATGATTCTAAGATGCTAAAATCTAATAATAATGTTTGTAATGATTCAAGACATTACTGATGTAGATCTACAGATGTGGTGAATGTAAATTACCAATGTATGTGTGTGTACGCGCGTGTGTGCGTGTGTTGGTGTGTGCATGCGCAACATAAGACTGTGTGCACTGATTTCTTTCATGTTGCTCACCTTCAACTAGGGATGGAAGCCAGACTGTTGTTGTAGCTACTGCTCCTGGTTTCATTGTGGATGTCAGTCTTGAACCATTCACTGACTACACCTACAAAGTAAGTGTCGGCTAATGACCACACACCCAGACTGTCACCTCTTGTTTCACTTACTCTCTCTCTCTCTCTCTCTCTCTCTCTCTCTCTCTCTCTCACGTTAAAACATAGCCATGTGGACACATGCTTTCTCATGTTTGTGCATCACTACAAGTTACTTGGACTGAAATGCAGGGCAAAGTAGCTGAACTGGCTACTCAGCCTCCTCTAGTGTTGAACCAGGCTTACTCACCACCCAGCTATATGACTGTATGCCGCTGTGTGATTTGTTATCAATGCATTTACAGCTGGTGGTCTGTACGGCGTTTGCCTGTGGAAGTAGTGCCGAATCCCAAGACACAACAGCTGAAGCTGGTAAGCTTTAGTGACAGACACTAGTTGTGTCCGGTCAACGGAAGGGGATGGGGTGCTGAAGACTGGTGGAGAAGAGGCTCAGTCTGTGGTATGATTCCCCTGAGCGAGAAGAGGCTCAGTCTGTGGTATGATTCCCCTGAGCGAGAAGAGGCTCAGTCTGTGGTATGATTCCCCTGAGCGAGAAGAGGCTCAGTCTGTGGTATGATTCCCCTGAGCGAGAAGAGGCTCAGTCTGTGGTATGATTCCCCTGAGCGAGAAGAGGCTCAGTCTGTGGTATGATTCCCCTGAGCGAGAAGAGGCTCAGTCTGTGGTATGATTCCCCTGAACGAGAAGAGGCTCAGTCTGTGGTATGATTCCCTGAGCCGCACCCACACACCTACAGTGTTGGTGTTGACGAGTGTTACAGCCGATTGTCCCATGATAAATGCACAATCCACCATCACAAGTGCCCCCCCCCCCCTCCATTGGCATGCGGCATGCAGTGAGGTGTTCGGCCATCATGACTGTGTTCTGTGCAATCACGTCATGTTGCAATTGTCACTGTTGTCAAAAGGGACTATGACTTGTGTTTCTCCATACTGCACAAAGCTGAATGTCTGTCTATGACATCATGTAATAACATGTGTATTCGCACTGTATGCTTGCACCATGTGTGTTTGTGCGGCAGCTCCGATTGGCCTTGCTGCTCCTGTGGCCATGGCACTCAATACATCGTACATCACCATTACTTGGGGTAAGCTACATTATGTACCGTCATGGCACCCACTGATTTACCCATGTTACTGGAACTCACTGATTATGGCAGCACATGCACTTGTGTATACCTTCTCTGCTTGTTGCTACTGCTGCTGTTGCTTCTCTAGCTACAGCAGTTACTGCTGCTTCAGCCACTTCTGGCTGTCATCATACCAGCCGTCCGATCACAGCAGCCGATCATGCTAGTCGGCTGTCACATCTATACAGCCGATCATGGAGGACTACCCCTACTGTCTATACAGCATCATACTATTATTTTACTTCAAAATAGCATCCAATATTGTTTAGGTCTCACATGCATGGTTGGTATAATAATTATGATCACGCAACGTGTTAGTATGTCTATTGTCTGGCTTGTATACTGTACACACGTAGGTGTTATTGATGATCATGTATGAAACACTGTGACTTTCATCTGTGTCCCTGATGTCACTGCAGCACCGCCAAACATCACCAATGGCGTCATCCAAGCATACCGATTGCTTCGTTACAATGCAAATAACTGCTGCACGGGATCTGATCTTTCCAGTTGCCAGCTAGATAGGTAAGTGTTCAGTCTGCCGTCTGCAGTGTTCAGTGCACAGTACGTCATCTTGTGTTTAGCTGACACGTTATGCATATCCTAACAATGATCTTTCGAAGGTCGATGAAACTGGGTTAAAGGAGGTTTGTGCAGATCTGTTCATAATAATTATTGTGTTTGTGTTTGTGTTTTCGTTTTCCCCTGCTTAAAGCATTCTGGAAGGCTGTGTACGTTCAGAGACCACTGTAGTGTCATCCACACTCCAGCTCTCAACAGTTGACAGTGATGGGAACCTGGAGCCTTACACGCTGTATGCTTACCGACTACTAGCCAGCACTGGTGGAGGAAGCACGTCCAGTTCTTTTGGCATCACCCAGACACCAGAGGATGCTCCCGGTGGAGTCACAGCACCCAGTGTGCTGTCTACATCAGCACGCGCTGTAACAGTGCAATGGACTGCTCCGTCACAACCTAACGGCATTGTTGTCAGGTACGATGTATGGCGCAATGGATCAGCTGTGACCAGCCGTGTCTCTGCTGGTAGTGTGAACGATACTGGACTGTTACCAGCTACTACATACCAATACACTGTTTCCGTGTGCACATCAGCTGGCTGTAGTGAGGCGTCAACTATCATCACCACACTGGAGTCAGCTCCAGAGGGTGTGTTGGCACCATCCGTCACTGCCACATCAGCAATGAATATCTCAGTAGCATGGCTCGCACCAGCACAACCCAATGGTCTTCTAGTCAGCTATGAAGTGTACATCAACGATGAATCCAGTCCTCGTGTAACACTGCCTTCGACAACGCAAGCAACTGTACTGTCTAGCCTGCAGGCGTTCACCAGCTATCGTGTGAGCATCTCAGCTTGCACCGCAGTGGGCTGCACGGATAGTAATCATGCTAGTGTCACTACGCTAGAAGCAATACCTGCTGGTATGCTCTCTCCAGCACTAATGGTGCTGACTTCACGCTCCATTGATGTCATGTGGCAATCACCAACAATGGAGAATGGCATCATTCTGGGTTACACTGTCCACCGCAATGGTACTACCATTGCTGCTGTGAATAGCACAGGCAGGAGTTTCACCGATACAGGACTCCTGCCTCATACACTATACAGCTACACCGTGAGTGTTGGAAACTCAGCCGGCAGCGTATCTAGCCCTGCTAACGTGGCTACAACTGATCAAGACTCGCCAGAGGGACTGATTCCGCCGGTTGTCACAGCACACAACTCATCAGCGTTCAGTATCACTGTGTCACCTCCCAGCCAGCCCAATGGTGTCATTGTCAATTACTCTGTGATCGTTGACAATACAAGGACAGTAGCACTTGGAGTAACACCGTCCATAGTTCTTGCGGGCTTCCTGCCGTTCTCTCAGCATCAATTCCGTTCCAGAGCATGCACTCATAGCGGCTGTGGTATCAGTGTTGCTGTTTCGTCAAGAACTCTCGAAGCTCTTGCAAGTGGAATTCTTGCACCAAACATCTCCGCTCTCAACTCATCAGCTATAATCATGACATGGCAACCACCCCAGAATGCAAACGGCATTGTGACCCAATACTCTATAGTGCGCATTGCACCGGGACGACATGTCAATAGTACAGTGTATCAGCAGTCAGCAGCCCCACTCATCTCACCCTTATTCATTGACAATGGCTTGCTGCCATTTTCAAGTTATGGATATCGTCTGGGTGTTACGAATGGAGCCGGCACTGCCTTTGGTCCAGCGATGTATGAACAAACTGATGAAGCGGCACCGTTGTCAGCTGGCCTCACAATGACGGCTGTGCCTGATAAGACATCCGTATTCTTACAGTGGACTCCACCAACAACACCCAACGGCATTCTGACTTACTACCGGATAGATCAACGTTCTCAAACCAGTGGTAATATGAGTGGTGTAGGCGCCGTACCAGCATCACAGCAGACTAACTTCACCGTGATGGGTCTGCGGCCATACACCGACTATGAATTCCGAGTCACTGCAGTTAATGATGCTGGTGAGGCTTCCAGTCCATGGCAAACTATTCAAACCCTGCAGGATATCCCCCAGGGTGTCAGACCACTGCAAGTTGCTGGTAAAGCTGTTGATGGTCAGTCTGTGAACCTGACCTGGGATGAGCCACAATTCCCGAACGGTATGATTACAGACTACATGGTGCATGATGGCAGTGGAATTCTTGAGTACCAAGGAACTACGCGCTTCTTCATTCTGAGACGCTTGACGGCGTTCACGAGCTACTCGCTAATTCTCAGTGCCTGCACCAGTGTGGGATGTGCTACCAGTGCTTTACAGATGGTACAGACTGCTGAGATTGCCCCGGTATTGCAGGCACCACCCACGGTACAGGCATTGAGCTCATCAACCATGCAACTACAGTGGTCACCACCAGCCCAAGCCAACGGTATTATCATCAGCTATTCTGTCAGTCGTAAGCTGAGCTCAGCGACAGACTCCAGTGCGGTGCAAGTACTCTCAGTTGATGCTCAGAACGTCACAGTTCTGCAGTACACTGACACAGGACTGGAAGCGTACACTGCGTATAGCTATCAGGTAACGTCTGCAAACAGTGCCGATCAGGTATCCAGTGTATTCAGTAGCCCAGTCACTACGTCACCAGCAAACCCACAAGGTGTACCTGCACCTACTGTAACAACCATTGACTCCTTCTCTATTGATCTATCATGGACATCGCCCACTAAACCGAATGGAATCATATCCGGCTATAATGTAAACCGGGACGGATTCCCCATCACCACTCATATGCTCTCTGCAAGCACGTTCAACTATGTGGACAGCATCAGTCTCAAGCCATTCACCACACATACGTACAACATTGAAGCCTGTACTGTGGGAGCAAGTTGCACTGCCGGTCCGTCTGCAAACGGCACAACAGCACAGTCACAACCCGACTCGGTTAGTCTACCTAGCCTCTCTGCGTTGAGTTCATCCTCCATTCGCGTCAGCTGGGTGCCTCCTCTTGTACCGAATGGAATCATCTCGAGTTATGGTGTTTACTATGGCGAATGCTCCAAGGTGCTTGATAGCAGTATGATGGTGAGTGGTGATCAGCAACAGGTCACTTTGACTGCTTTGTCACCTTACACATGCTACAGTGTCCTCCTCGAGGCATGTACTGTAGCTGGATGCAGGAACAGCACATCAGTGGAGTCAGAGACTACCCTGGAGGCTGCACCACAGGGCCTTACAGCTGCCAGAGCCATTGTACTCGGTCAAGATCGCATTTTGCTGACGATCAATAGCCCAAGTCAGCCGAATGGCATGCTGGTCTCCTATGAGGTAGTACGTAATGGAACATCCATCACGTTCAACAATGACACAAGCAACGGGGCACTGCTACCAGCTTCCTACACTGACTCATCCCTATCCTCTGGTACTGCGTATGCCTACACTATTGTTTTATCTACTAATGGTGGTTGTAGCAATAGTCCAGTGGTTGTTGTGCAGACATTCCCACCAGTTCCAGAAGGTCTTGATGCACCCAGAATTAGTGTTGTGTCCAGCACAGCATTGCGTATAACATGGTCACAGCCTAACAACACATATGCCCCCATCAATCGCTATTCTGTATTTGTCAATGACACGGAAAGACATATGAACGATGGATCATCACTGACTACTCTTCTGTCAGGTCTCGCGGCGTTTAGTCTGTATGCAGTGCACATCAGTGCCTGCACGGCATTTGGTTGTGTTAGCAGTGATGCTAGCCTGGCATACACCCTTGAAGCTACTCCGACTGGCTTGGCTGCTCCGACGCTAACTGGAGTGACATCTCGCATACTTGCTGTTCAATGGACCAATCCTTCTCAGCCCAATGGCATTATCATTGGTTTCTATGTTGAACGTCGTCAACTGGACAGACTGAACCTTATACCTGGTATGTCTACAGTCATAGCCACCACTCAGCGTAATGACACAAGCTATGCCGACTCCAATGCAATGCCATTCTCAACGTACGAGTATCGTGTCACTGCGTACAACACCGCCGGCAATGTGACAAGTTCTTGGCAGCGATTCACCACTGCCGAAGATCTGCCGGAATCTGTAACCATTCCTGTGCTGCGGGAAGTAGAGGCAGACCGGGCCTTGTTGTTCCTGCCACAGCCAGAGCAGAGTAATGGAATAATCACGCAGTACGATGTGATTGTAAATGGCGTGCCAGAGTCAACCAACTACTCCTCGACTACATCACTGTATGAACTAAGAGATCTGACTCCTGGAGTCTTCTATACGATCAAGTCTAGTGTTTGCACCAGTGTCGGCTGCACCACTAGTCAGGCTAGTCTAAATGTGACTACACCGGAGATAGCTCCTGGTGACTTGGATGCACCCAGTGTGGAGAATATCTCCAGCACATCATTCTCAGCTATCTGGGCACCACCTGCTATGCCGAATGGCAACATACTGAGGTGAGACGGCGTACTGCTGTGTAGAGGCTGGTACAAAAGAGTAGCATCCGCCCTCATGTCCTAAATGATATTGATTGTTTCAGATTGTCATTTTCTTGATCTATCATCAGCATGTTCCAACACCCAATATTGACTTTATGGTGCATGGATGGTCCACCCCCCTCCCCCGGCCTTGATGTCACCGGGCACGTCTAATTATACAATATGCGTCTGAGATTTAGCCAGAACTTTAGCATGTGAACTGATATTGTATTGTTTTCAGTGATATCCAGGAGGCGCTAGTTCACAGACTTCCATATGGGGTAGATATTGACTTATGGGGCAGATACTGACTTATGGGGCAGATACTGACTTATGGGGCAGATAAGTTGGAGGAGGAGAAACCAGTGTTAGTCAATCAGTTATGCTTTATATGTACTTGTATGATAGCTCTAATCCTGGTCTACTCCCCTGCTGTGCTGTGTGTATGTGTGTGTGATGTCATGCAGGTACACACTCCATGTGATAAGAGCCTGCCCGCAACCAGGATCTCTGCCTGACAGTCCATGTGAAGTTGGAGATGAGTCCACGACTGTTCTAACTGCCGAGATCAACTACTACCAATTCGTATCACTGGCTAGATTCACCCGCTATCTTGTTCGTATATCCGCCACGAACAGCATGGGTACCGTGTTCAGCAATTACACCGATGCACTGACAGCAGAGAGTGGTAAGTAATGGGCCCCTCCCTCACCAGCACAGCCTAATAAACTGGCCTAGGACCTGTTTTATGGCAGTGATTGGACCCTCACCAAGGAGCATGCAAGGTGATAACATACGTCCGTTGTGCATGCTATGCCGGTGTGTTGATTATGACTGATTCTCATCCCCCGCGTTGCGGTGTGCAGACTATAAGTCCATCCAAGTTTGTGAGTGGACTGAGTATGCATGCAGAGGTGTCACACTACAAGCGTAGGGTCACGCTATGGATAGACGTAGAAATTGTCTTTTTTCTGCATCCCATGCATGCACAGCTCCGGAGCTTAGGGCACCAGGCAATATCTCGTATACAACTGTTGAAGACTCCATCATGCTACAGTGGACAAACTCTTTCATTTACAATAGCGATCGTTTCCAACAGTACACGGTAATCGAGAATGGAGAGGTTGTTACTGATGGTGTTATTGTAAATAACCGCACAACAACTCTGACGTTGGTCGGAAAGATGGCTGGTGTTGGTAAGCAAGTTTTGCATGACACACTGCCACTGTTCTTGTTTTGTGTGTGTGTGTGTGTGTGTGTGCGTGTGTGTGTGTGTGTGTGTGTGTGTGTGTGTGTGTTTGTGTGTACACGTGTCTGTGTGTATACCCTGATGTGCTTCCCTATCTGCATTCTTAACTTTAAACGATTGTAGACATGCACTTGCTATGAGCGCATAGTTACCAATTTGACAAGATTGTTGGCAGAATGAAGTGTTGCTCAAATGTACTTCAGCTTCATGTACTTCATATATTGAATATTCTTCCTACTACGATACTCAAAACTTCATGAGCAGTGGACACAGTGGTTATGTACTAGTAACACAAGACTGAAGACGCTGTCTACTTGAGCTGCATTCATTTGCTTATCCATTGTTGCTCATTGTTGAATGTCGTCTGTTACTTTCTCCTCCTTTGCCTTGCTAATGCTGTAGTGTATTTGTACACGGTAAGCTTGAGAACGGCAGTTGGAACAGTCACCACCAGACCAATCAATGCATCACTGCCTGGGGAACGTAAGTAGAGACCGTCTTTAATACAATCTTCATTATTCTACTTCTTTTTGAAGTACCAGTACAGCAGTGGCAAGCGAAGTCCGGTGCTTGCCATAGATGATAGCGCCACGTACGAATGGGCTTTCATACATGTCACGTGACTGTTGTCAGGCCGTTGCTAGCATTTGGCCAATCATAGCAGCAGCGTACCTGTCCCATACCCCTTAGGAATGACCCCAGGCATACTATGTACATGTACGCTAGTGCACCGCCACTGTACCAGACCCTGCCTTTGAAGGGCAGTGACCTGGTACGGTGGCAGTACTCCAGCGCACATAGAACACAAGGGATCATTCCCCATGGACACCACATGCACTTGCCCACTCCACACAAATTGAAAATACTTACATGCACCCTGCAGAAGAATTGCACTTTACTAGCAATGTCCGTTTAACACATGCACAGGCTGTGTATGCACCACACTCCATTATTCACCCCAGTTTCTGGAGATATGTGGATTTTGTAGAAAAAAAGAAAAAAATGCACGGCTGCAGGGGCTGCACACCGTATGGTGCAGTCCCTTATGGCAAGTGTCGGATTTCGCTTGACAGACTCTTGGTGAAGTGAATGACATCTAAATCCGGATACAGCCTGGAGCGTAAATCTTGATTGTGCGACAGGACACTGACTTTTGATATTGAATTCACCTGGCACATCTGTTCTCTTCTTGTTTTGGAACAGCCGTCATTGAGGAAGTCAAAGGCAATGAGTTCTACAAGGAGGCACCGTTCATTGTTGGCATGGTCATAGCCGGACTGTTTCTACTCATGATCTTAGTGTGTATTGCACATCGACCATCATCAGCGTCATCATCATCACAGAAGCCATCGGCACACACTGCACTCACCGATGGGCCAACAAGCTACTCGCCAAATAGAGAGCGTCCATCAACGCCGAATCGCCGAAGACGTAACAAGAAGACGGATGATCATCAGGACTTCTGGGCATCCAACACAGTTGCGGTGGGTGTTTCAAGTTATTATCTGGTTCTAATAGATTATTTCTACAAGTTCTCTAGTACTTCAGTACCGGCACTAAGTGGTGTAGACTAATCGGCCTTGGAAACTATTAGTGATGTGTGACTTGTTTTCTTAGTCCTGTATTGCTCGTGATGCCGGACTCCACGCATACCTACATGTGTACATGTGCAGCCTCTACTCTCGATATTATTTAAGTCACGCATTTGCAATAATCTGTGCGCATTTCCAACCAAACAGACTGTACTTGTGTGTATCCGTAGTGTATCCATGAGTCACACACTTGTCATGAGGCTTGCAGTTTGTCCCCGGGAGTGAGTTTGTGGCTTATCGAAATCGTGGGCTCAACATATGTGTGAGCACCCAAGTGAACTTTCAAGACTTGGATGGCAACGAATACATTGTTATTGGGTATTTTGTTCTCTTTGCCTTTCATTGTCTTTGTGGTACATCATGTTACCGCATACAGCTTCAACCACCGCCAAATCAGGATCCAGCAACAGTGAGATTAGTCAGCAAGCAACCAGTGCATGCTAGTGATCAAGAATGGGACGGAGGCTTCACAAACTTAGCGGTACGCTCACTATGTATCCAGCATAATTTTTTATTATTTCATTTAGGTCATGTTTACATTTTAAAAGAAATTATGCCTTAAGTTGGTTGGGAACAATCTATAAGAACTTAAAATAAGAAGTCAAGCAGGAAGTGTGCATTCCATGTAGGAGCAGCCAACTTCATGCGGTTAAAAAACGTCTCAAATTTGACTGGGAACGTTTAAAAAAACCCACGTTCCTAGTCATTTTGAGCCGGCATGAAAAAGATCATACAACATGTCTTGAATGCATCTCCGTAGAGGCATTGGCCAAAGATGCAAAAGTGCAAGCCAATTTACTCCCACGGTGTACTAATGACGTTGCCCCCTCTTTTCTGTGAATGGACCGCCTCTGAACTAACTGGATTGGTGCACAGTTCTAAGCACCATGTTTGCCGTCAGACGATCGGTATTGCTGCAGTTTAGTTACACAGGGATGTACTTGTCCTAATTTTAGGGGTTGGAACTTGGTACACCTTTGCCTTATGCAGCTTTATCTCCAGCTAAACATACACTTGTTGCCAAGCTGACTACCAGCACCCATAACATCTGCATGCGGCTTGGTCCTGATATGGATCTGAGAAAAATTATCGTGACTCAATTCCGGTGTTCACCGTGCGCTTGTCATACGAGTATGCTTACGTGCATATCCGATGTATGTGTTTGTACATGCTTGTATGCAAGTTCTTTAGCGTTGCGTGATGACCCGGCAGTGAGACCTTGCATGTAGCCCTGAACCCGGCAGTGAGACCTTGCATGTAGCCCTGAACCCGGCATGATTGATCCAAGTATGACCAGCCCCTGCACTGCCCACACAGGGAGTGCAAATGTGCTGATCTAAAAAGCGTGTAAATCTGTGACCGCCGGAGCTGTTCAAACCGTTTAAGACGTTTTCCTGTTTCTGTGCGTTGCATGCCATGACTGCGTTTCCTCTCCAGTCCTCCACCTCTAATCTCATGCGAGCACCATCAAAAGGATCTGTGCACGATGGATCTCTTTCTGGAGCACAGGACGGTATGGGAGGTTCATCAAATGACCTGTTGCGGAGAGCAAATACATACCGTGAATATGAAGGCTCCACACTCAAAGACACTCATCTTTAGAGGAGCATCTATGTGTATGCATGTACATGTATTATAAACTGGTGGGTTCAAACCCGTTGAGAGTGTAATGAGACTGAGCCTACTAGCGACAATGTCGCAGATCACCTCTTGTTGTCAGTTGTTGATTGATATTTCAGATGTTCTTTTGCCATCAGATATGTGATCTATACTTTTACAACTATCTCTACTATCGGCATTGCAGAAAAAGGGATGCGTGCATGCAGGTGTGTGCACATGCGGATATCTGAGTGCTTTGCAAAGCACAGTTCATTCCTGTACCTCTGCTAGTCTGCCACTTCGAACTGTTCGGCAAAGAGAGTACCGCTGCTAGATCACTGTGATCTCCTACTGCGAAATTAGAAACTGTACATTTTAGTTTTCAATCAAAGTTCTAGCTTCAATCATCACCTGGGTGGCATAGCTCGGAATGGCCACCGCCATGGCCATTTGCCACAATTCAGCCTAGCCGCATTGCCCAGGATACTGCTGATCATGCTCCTCCACCGAGTGCTGAGTAGTAACTTCTCAACTTGCCACTTTTCTGGACGCCTTGTATAGCCTTGATGAACACATATCCAGTACAGTACCTGTTTCCAAATGAGTACTAATATGTCACTGTATGCTAGCTTTGCCTTTGATTGCAAATACACTGTGTACATAATACACGTGTAACTGCAGATATTATTTTAGCCAAATAGACTTTTCTTGATTTCGATACTTTGACAGTCATCGGCTGTGCCATTGCAAGATGATGAGTGTATCAGTGGATGTGTACATGCTGGCATGCAGTGGGCATTTGCTAGTGTGTATGTGTGTCGTGTCCGCTATATCGGGGCTGTACAAGAACATCTCTGTATGTATACCATGGTATTCACCCTGTGCATTTGCGCGAGTCTCTTGTGGTGGGCACAAGGTACATGTATGTCTGTGTGTACGTGTGCCGTGTATGTATGTCTGTGTGTACGTGTGTGTATGTCTGTGTGTACGTGTGTGTATGATGTGGGTTACTACTTACATGTACAGTCAACTTCGCGTATAACGACACTCGGCGGGGCATCAGAAAAGTGTCGTTATTTGCGAAGTGTCGTTATACCCGAAGTCTCATTACCGGTATATGTATTACAATTGGATGGGACTTTGCTCTGGGCATGGAAATTCTGTCGTTATTCGCGAATTGTCGTTATGTCCGCAGTCGTTATTAGCGAATTGTCGTTATGTCCGCAGTCGTTATTGGCGAAGTTGACTGTACTAGTAAAAACAAGAGTGCATAAACTCTTGGTAAAAATTATAGAGGTTTATGCTCAGTATTAAAGTCAGTTGAGATCAGGGAGTCGTAAAATACGGTATTTTACGACTCCCTGGTTGAGATGCTGAGTGAGTCAGTTGGCGAAGTCGCGGACTCGCGGCACAGCGCCGCACTTGCACTAGCGACTCACGCTGCATACTACTACTAGTCTACTAGTACTAGAGCTCATTAGAAAATGCGCTTAGAAAATCCTCTAGCCGCGTTGTCGTCATGGTCGTTGCTACGGAGATATACACTACATGTGAGTCAGTGACGTAGTTGTACAATCTCACGATCAAGATCATGCGTCATTATCACGTCATCATCACTTGCAAGCACACGCGCGTACACCAGACACACCGGACACGTACACAGCAGTACAAAAAACAGTACCAAGACCAGGTCCAGGGACGTACGTGGCAAGAGATACATGTATGTAGATTCACAAAATACAAAAATTGTTGGAAGCTTGAAAGGGAAGCCAAGTTTGCCCATTTCTCGTAGCAATTTACAGCAACCTAGCATCGTCACGTCTGAAACGTAGCCTCCAATGTAGATCTATTTACTGTGGGTTTCCCTTGTGAAAAAGAATGGCTAGCTCCAAGCCTGAGAACAAACAAACTGAGGTATACATCGTTTGTCAACGATGCTGTCAGCCATTAGTTTTGCATCCCTCATTCCACACAGTTGAATCAGAAGAACTTCAACGCCTAGCAGGTATGTACTTTGTCGGGTTCAGTGCATTGACATGAGCAGTGTAATGGATAATACAACCTTGTCTACTGATTATCTCCAGCTCGATTGTAATACAGTTTACCTACAATGTAATTCATAAGTTTGAGGGAGTTGAGTGATAGGAAATCGATTTTGAACTATGTCATTGGCCAAGGCCAAGGTGTGTACATGTACCTGATACGATGACCATCACACAGTACTCCACAGCCACCGGTACAGACGTGTAGCACACCCTTTAGAGCTGTACTCCACAGGCACCGGTACAGACGTGTAGCACACCCTTTAGAGCTGTACTCCACAGGCACCGGTACAGACGTGTAGCACACCCTTTAGAGCTGGGCCGACCATTACAATACAGTGAAACCTCCGGGTTAGGAAGAACACTGATAAGACAAATGTTTGCTTAAGAAGAACTAGTACATGTATTCGTAACTTCATTGGATAAATCACTGTGTATTCACTGGGTATGCCATACGGATAAGAAGAACTCCCGTTATTGCAAACAAATATCATCAGTCCCTTGGTGTTCGTCCTAAAGAGGTTTGACTGTACTTAAAATATGCTACATGTTGTTGGCACATTGCTTTTGTACCAAGGGCTGTAGCCGGGTTTGTGCATGGTTACTCTGTATTTCACGGTTCATCTGACCAGCCTAGTAGTACATGTATAAGTCACACCGACTTTTTTGGGTGAATTATGAGTGTAAAACACGGTAATCTTTTTTTAAGAATCTGCTTCGACTCTGACTTGTGATGAAACAAATCTTGGGGTAATACAATGAACATGCAAAACCCAGTCGAGTATTTTACATCAAACGTGTGCACAAGTGTCCCCTTCCCTCCCAAGGCTGGCTGCTCCCCTTCCGTAAATCTGACTCCACTGTTGCCATTTGACCATTGGACAGTGTATAGAAATAAATACCATGTACACGTACACGTAGCTTGGTAGGTGTACTACATGTACTAGTTCGGTGTACGTTTGCATTGATAACTGTTATTTCCGCTATACAGTCGACTCCACTTATAACGAACTCGTATATAGCGAATTTCGTGATATAGCGAACCCTTGTCCCTGTCCCTGTTTGAACCCATACAAAATTGACAGTTTATAGCGAACAGTTTTCGTTTATAACAACCGAATCTTGTAGAGCCTCATGTAAACCGAATGCACTCATACTGTCATGGGTCCCTTGCCAGCATAACTTGCTGCTTGTATAGTGTGAGTGTATTTCTGTTATAACGAACTTCAGCTAAAAACTTAGTATAAAGAACTAATTCTCCTGCACAATGGTGTTCATTATATCAGAAGTCGACTACTGTATGTGTGTGATTTGTATGCAGCACCCCTTGTTCCTGAAGAAGAAGCTGCAAGCTTTACCGGTGAATCTTCTGCACGGGTAAGAGCATGACAGATTTAGAAGTTGGCTGACAAGAGGGAGAGAGAGAGAGAGAGAGAGAGAGAGAGAGAGAGAGAGAGAGAGAGAGAGACAGCTGTGTTGCAACTCCGAGTTTCACGTAGCCGTGATCATCAGGCAACTGCCCCCTCTCTCTCACTCTCTCTCTTTCTCTCTCTCTCTCTCTCTCTCTCTCTCTCCCTTTCTCTCTCTCTCTCTCTCTCTCTCTCTCTCTCTCTCTCTCTCTCTCTCTCTCTCTCTCTCTCTCTCTCTCTCTCTCTCTCTCTCTCTCTCTCTCTCTCTCTCTCCTCTCTCTCTCTCTCTCTCTCTCTCTCTCTCTTCTCTCTCTCTTGCTCTCTCTCTCTCTCTCTTGCTCTCTCTCTCTCTCTCTCTCTCTCTCTCTCTCTCTCTCTCTCTCTCTCTCTCTCTCTCTCTCTCTCTCTCTCTCTCTCTCTCTCTCTCTCTCTCTCTTTCTCTCTCTCTCTCTCTCTCTCTCTCTCTCTCTCTCTCTCTCTCTCTCTCTCTCTCTCTCTCTCTCTCTCTCTCTCTCTCTCTCTCTCTCTCTCTCTCTCTCTCTCTTGTGTGGAAGGCTCTGCCCTATGTGGACATTGAGCACTCTTTGAGAAGTGGGAGCACACTACTTGATTACGTAGAAGTTGCCTGACGATTGCCATGGACATGAACCTCTGAATTGCAACGAATCCCGAGTAGTTTCTTGTCCCCTACTAGTATGTAGCAAGCAAGCTACCGTAAAAGTCCGTAAATAAGTACCTGCCCGAAAGAAATACCCCCTTCATTCTTTTGGCTCTGTCTGTTGAAGTCAAGTCGAGCCCGATAAACATACTGCCCGAAATAAGTACCGGTACGGTGCGCACATGCAGCACGTAGCATGTACATCGACATGAAAATGACTTCTCCACTACACACAAGTCAGGTCCGAAAGTTAGTTCGTGCCCGAAAGTCAGTACCCGCCCGAAAGTTAGTACGGGTGTGGTCACTAAATTCGAAAGTAAATACGTACTTATTTACGGACTTTTACGGTATGTGTCCAGTGCACTGTGCACTGTACAAGCAGTTATTTCCTACTTTTCTTTTCTTGACACAATATTGTGTTATTGTGTATGCATGGGTACATGTATGCATTGAGATCCGTTTCGGAGTTTATTTCTGTAACGGCCTCTAACAAGGGTATACACGAGCAGTATTCTCCAACGTGTGGACATGTGCTCCTGGAAGGCACCTATCACACTACACCATACCCGTGTGCACTTGTAGGCATTCATGTTCTCTCTATGCTGTGTGTGTGCTTGCGTGCGTGCGCGCACGCGCGCGCGCGTGCGTGTGTGTGTGTGTGGTGTGTGTGTGTGTGTTACAGCAGCCACAAGCAGGGGCGGCAGCAGCAACATCCAGTGATGGTGTCATTCGCCGCAATGTCTCAAGAATGAAGTAGGTTTTTTAAAGTTCAATGTTAGATTAGACAGGTGTTGTCTACTACTGAAGGCCAGGGTATTTTCTAGCCCAGTAGCTGTATTCCACCATTCGTCACCCATGCCTTCGTGTGACTGATCCTGGTGGAATGAACGATTTGAGTCAATGTTGCTGCATTTCCTGTTTGCTCCGAGTGGGGGCGGTTGTCCTATAGAACAGGAGCCAGTTCCTGAAGTGGAAATGAAGATCCAGAAGCATCTATTTGTTCTTTCTGAGTTTTGTGTGGTTGTGCACGTGACGTATGACGTAAGCGGGAGCTGGCTAGTGCAGGGTGTGGTTTACTTGAAAGC
>NC_088646.1:15308622-15368622 GCF_964019385.1 Sycon ciliatum
TGAGTTGCCAGAATAACACTATCCGTATCCGCTGATTAACTTACCTCGCAGGGAATTCAATTTAGTTTAATTTTGGTCTCATCTGCTGCTGCTCCTGCTGCTGTTGGTGGTGGGGTTGCTGCTGACTTTGGTCTATGTCCAGGTTTCAGTTTAACACTGAGGAACATTGGACTAAAGCTATGAGGCTTGTTCTCGTCACATTGAAGTGGGGTCTGGCGTTTCTGACGTCTCGCCTGAATCCACTGCACAAGTCGCCTTAAACACAGACCCCACTTCAATATGACAAGAACACACCTCGTAGCTGTGTCAATGTTTGTCATATTGAAGTGGAGTCTGGCTTATCTGACGTCTCGCCTGAATCCACTCCACAAGTCGTCTTGAACAGTGATACAGCTACGAGGCGTGTTCTTGTCACACTGACGTGGAACCTGGCTTTGTCTGACGGCTCGCCTGTACTCATCTGGATGCACACAGTGTGACATTTAGTGCTGGACTATTGCCACTGCCACAACTGGTAGGTTGCCGGTAGGTTGCTCTCCTCTTCCTGCTCTAGCTGAACTCTAACTTAGTCCTAATCCCTTAGTATTATGAACACACTGTACATACCCGGACTAGCAGATACAGCAATGTATCTGTGAAAGAGACTAGTTGCATAACCTGCCCACTCGGGCACTTGCCTCCTCTCCAGCTGGCCGGGCTCAATACACGTTACACTGTACATACCTCTGTACATATACATGTACCTGGAACATGCTGCAGCAAATCCCAGCCACCCCCACCCTCACCCTCTCTCTCCAGCCGGCCTGAATGATACAATCCCCGCATCTGTTGTTTTATCCCACCCTCCAGCTGGGCTGTGAGTAAAATATGAACTTCATGAAATCCATGTTTGCATTGTGTTTATGTTTTGTTGGACCAGTTTTCACTTTTAAAAATCCTTTAAAAAATTCCCATGTACATGTATGTTGTTGGTTTTTTAAATTGCAACAAACAAAATCTCAAATATTGTTGAATACAAGGAATGAAGAGGTAATTTCATTTGGGACAATTGTTTGATTTGTCACTTTAAGGCAAGCAGGTGTGCCTATATGCTTTAAACCAGCCATCTTTTTCTTCAGCTTTCGAAATAGGCTGTCATGAAACATGAAACATAAGTATAGAATCAGACATGGATGTCAGGGCAGTATCGTTGATTCAGGCCCAAGGCCGAAGGCCGCGGGCCGCTCGAATGCCGGAATCAACGATACCTGCCCTGACATCCATGTCTGATTGTGTTTCACACTGCCACCCACGCACGACAGCACAAGCGAAAGCCAGAACGCTCTCCTCAGCAGAACGTGCAAGTGCACCTACACTACAGTCAGTTCAGCGCACCCGCAGCATGCTAGCAGCGCAAACAAAGCCACTGTACTGCAGTAATCTGCATAAATCGAACTTGAAATACATCAACTAGAAACACCGAGTGCCTGCCTGCCCAACTTCTCAAGTCCTTTATGGCACTCGTTGCACAACAATGGCAGAAACTCACAAGCTGAAGTTCCACCTCCGTGCGCTCCGGCTGAAGTTTCGTTCTGAAGTAAGCTCCGTGCACGGTACGGCTGAAGTTTCGTTCTGAAGTTTCGTTCTGAAGTTTCATGTCAAGCAAGGTGAAGTTACATCTGAAGCAAAGTGAAGTTTCATCTCAAGCAAGGTGAAGTTTCATCTCAAGCAAGGTGAAGTTTCATCTCAAGCAAGGGGAAGTTTCAGGTCGGTACGCTCGAGGGCTTTGTTGATTCAGGCCCGAGAGCGGCCCAAGGCCAAAGGCCGCGGGCCGCTCGAGGGCCTGAATCAACAAAGCCCGAGAGAAGGCCGCGGGCCGCTCGAGGGCCTGAATCAACAAAGCCCTCGAGCGTACCGACCTGAAACTCAGAAGCTGAGTCCTCCACGTCCCCGACCACCACCCCTAGAGGTTTCTTCCTTTTATACCTTCATGCCGGCGTGTTCAGTTTCACCTCCACACGCTCTCGGGACGTGCTGATTGGTCAAGGGCCTCAATGCCACCGCATGTATCAGACATGGATGTCAGGCTTTTTCTTTTTCTCTTGTTCCACCTCGATCAGGTAAGTCTCTCCCTCCATCACGTGATCATTCATGTTCTCCTCAAGCCCTACAACCTGAATGGCAGGGCATGATCAGAGATTCATGCCCAGCCTGTGAGCGCTCTGATTGGCTCAAACCGTGGCAACGATCACGTGGCAAGTGTGAAATGAATTTTAGATTTTCTTCTCCGATAGAAATTTCCGGCTTGTTTCTCCTTCCGCAAGCAGAAACAACAAGAGTTCAGGCATCAGCAAGCCAAAAAAAACATTGCTGAACTCTGATTGGCTGGGGGTGGTTGACCAATCATTTCAGGTGTGAAGTTCAGAGCAAGGATGGGCTATAAAAGTAATCATTCCAGGAGGGGATGGTGGTCGGGGTTTGGGATGGCTAGAATTTTTGATTTTCTTCTCCGGTAGAAATTTCAGGCTTGTTGAGGCCTCTTGTTGTTTCTCCTTGCAGAAGGAGAAAAGGTGTGAAGAGCCAGGATAGGCTTAAGCCGCTATAAAAGTTATCATTCCATGAGGGTTTGATTTTCTTCTCCGGTAGAAATTTCAGGCTTGTTGAGGCCTCTTGTTGTTTCTCCTTGCAGAAGGAGAAAAGGTGTGAAGAGCCAGGATAGGCTTAAGCCGCTATAAAAGTTATCATTCCATGAGGGGATGGTGGTCGGGGTTTGGGATGGAAATTTCAGGCTTGTTGAAGCCTGAACTCTTGTTGTTTCTCCTTGCAGCAGGAGAAAAGGTGTGAAGAGCCAGGATAGGCTATAAAAGTAATCATTCCAGGAGGGGATGGTGGTCGGGGTTTGGGATGGCTAGAATTTTAGATTTTCCTCTCCGATAGAAATTTCAGGCTTGTTTTTCTCCTCTGAAAAAACAAGAGTTCAGCCATCAGCAAGCCAAAAAACGGAATTTTAGATTTTCTTCTCCGATAGAAATTTCCGGCTTGTTTCTCCTTCCGCAAGCAGAAACAACAAGAGTTCAGGCATCAGCAAGCCAAAAAAACATTGCTGAACTCTAATTGGCTGAGGGTGGTTGACCAATCATTTCAGGTGTGAAGTTCAGAGCCAGGATGGGCTTTAAAAGTAATCATTCCAGGATTTGATTTTCTTCTCCGGTAGAAAGTTCAGGCTTGTTGAAGCCTGAACTCTTGTTTCTCCTTTCAGAAGGAGAAAAGGTGTGAAGAGCCAGGATAGGCTATAAAAGTAATCATTCCAGGAGGGGATGGTGGTCGGGGTTTGGGATGGCTAGAATTTTAGATTTTCCTCTCCGATAGAAATTTCAGACTTGTTTCTCCTCTGAAACAACAAGAGTTCAGCCATCAGCAAGCCAAAAAACGGAATTTTAGATTTTCTTCTCCAATAGAAACTTCAGGCTTGTTTTCCTTCTCTGCAAACAGAAACAACAAGAGTTCAGCTATTAGAAAGCCAATAAAAACCATTGCTGAACAGGTGTGAAGCCATAAGCAAGCCAAAAAAGTTGAAAAACCCCATTGCCAAACAAGTGTGAAGTTCAGAGCCAGGATAGGCTATAAGGGTGCGTTCTTAAATCCTCTCGGAAAAGTTGGAGACTCTCGGGAAAGTTCGAGAAGTGTTCTTATAATATCATCTTGGCGTTTTGGGAGACTCTCCAAAGCTCTCCGAACTTCAGAGGTGGTTGAAACTTGGAGATTCCCGCGGTTTGGAGTCAACGCATGCGAACTACGGCTAAGCCACGTGTTGACCATGAGTGTTTGACATCCCTTTTCGCATACGCACAGTGGGTACTATGTTCATGTCACTGAAGATTGTGGCCTCTTTGGCGCTTCACATTTGCAAAAGATCTCCGAATTCTTTATGACCCGTTCCTATAATTATTATCCCAGTTTCTTCGACTTCCAAGAGAAAATAAGAACGCGCTCTAGTATCATTCGAAGAGGGTCGGGGTTCGGGACGGCTAGAATATTAGATTTTCTTCTCCAGTAGAAATTTCCGGCTTGTTCCTCCCGCTGTATTTTCTCTACTATAAGCGCACATTTTGAAAGGCACGCTACATGCGTGTATAGTGGGTACACATCGTGTTATAGGACTGCAGTCTTGTAGAAAAAGTGTACATGGAAAATAGGGGCAAGTCTCCGATAAAGGCATGGCCGTCTTTCCCCGTAAAAAACTTTACCAGTAGGACACTGTGCAAGACATGTACTGTGGAAGTCTGATGTATTGGCACTCCTTCGGGAGATGTCGGGAGGGACTTGCTTCAAGACTAAGCAACAGCAATTAGGCATTCCCACAATCTTCAGGGAATGGGAGAAAGTGCAAGTGAGGGAATCTTTTCTTGCAGTTCACTTTCCTGGCGGCGGTTGTATTTTTAAAAACCTATCTGGTGCATGCATGCATGCATGCAGGGCCGTCGTTATGTCCTATCTTCACGCCCGTTCACGGTACAGACATATCTGTGCTTAACTGTTGCTGACGGCCAAATTCATGGTTGTCTGTGGAGCACATTACATCACTTTACAGTCTCCTATAATACGCATCCTGTCCGACGGCAAAAGATGCTGCGGATTTTTTCTGCACGTTATCAGCAATGACTACTGATCTTCAGCAACTTGGGTCTCCTATAATACACATGCTGTCTATGCTTTTGTAATGCTAACGTAATGCTGGGGATAGCACTGGCTGCTGATCTTCAGAAACTTGGCCTGACTCTCACTCACATTCACAATAAGACTGTTGTAATGTTCATCGTTCCCAAGCGGTCGCTGGCTTCTCCCACAATTTCATCGTACTGTTGTACGACATGCTATACGACATCCTTATACCGTACAACACCGCATTGATGCCTGGCTGTCTGGCTGGCAGTCTTTGATGGTACGGTACGGGATAGCGCCAGGCATGCCGATGGCACAAACAAACACGGAATTAAAGTTGTGTGGACCCTGGCTAGCGCCAGACGTTACTGAAGTAACGTCTCTTGTGCATAGCTACGGGAATAAACCTCACTACAGCACCATTGATTACAAAAAAGTTAATCTAGCCAGAAGTACGGTAGTCCACTGTTAACAGGTACTGAAGTATGTATACTTCAAATAGAAAGTATAATTTTTAAAGTTGATTAGGCCATCATTTTTTATAGCTATGTTTCGCGTCGTTCGCACGCATACGTTTTGATTTTTTTCGGAAAAAATAAAAAATCGAACATGCACAATGAGTGTACGATCGTGCGAGTCATCAGTGTGGACAGGTTGCATACGGCGAAGCTGGGATTCAGAAATGGCCTCTAGCCTAGGCCAGCGTTGGTAAATCGTTTGTTCGGCATCTGGGAGCAATATTCTATGAGCTTACACCAGACCGCATTGACCGCCTAAGCTGAGAGGATGCGTCGTTCCGGAGCTCTTTGCACCGCTGCTGAAGTCTGAGTACAATATTCCAGCGAAGCACCATGACCAGCGGTTGCCTCCTCTGTCCAAAGTGAATATTTACTCATGCTGATAACCCAGATGTTGTGCTTCGATGTACGATTTTTCTTTCGAATGTACACCATGCACGAGCTATTGTGCTATGTACAGTGCATACACATCGATGATGATCATGATGAGACTTTTTTATTATTTTGCAACTTTTTATTTTTTTCCACCTCTCGCATATGATTCTGGAAGTTGAACATGACGCGAAACATAGATATAAAAAATGATGGCCTTATGAACCCTAGAACCAACTAAGGTGGCAGGTACAACATTACACCTTCAAGCAGCCGCACCCGTTGGCAACATACCCAACGCTATCTGGCATAAGTATACCCACCAAGCGAACTAGCGGGCACACACACACACACACACAAGTATATTATACCCATAGGCATACATACACAACTGCACATTCAAACATAATAATTATAGAATAGACACAAACAAGGCCGGTCTAAGCAGCTCAAATTATATAGAGTACATACCTGTCATGTTGATCCACTGTCACCGGTCACATGGTACTGGTACTGGATGTAATTAGTTGAGGAAATGGGAGAGGAGGGGGCATGTCAGCCGATGATGCTCCAGTTGACGAAAGTTTCCCACGTGCACACTGACTCACTCATTCATGCACACACACACACACACACACACACACACACACACACACACACACACACACACACACACATTATTGTACGATGGAGATCATGAACTAGCTTGGCAGAAAATAAACGGTGCACATTTCAGAAACGTGTACTACATTCTGCACTGCTTTCTTTTTTTCCACAGCTAGCTGAACTCAGATAGAACTCATTGTGTACCGAAAGGGGGCTCTCAAAGCCCCTAAAAAGCTCCAGAAGCTATCAATAAGATTGAAGTTCACACCAAGAGCGCAGTGTTTCATTTGCTTCAAATCTCTCTGCACACAAACCACACAACCTACAATAAGGTTGCACATACTGGTATAATATACATACTGGTATAAGGCCATCATGTTTTATGTCTATGTTTCGCGTCGTCCGCACGCATACGTTTTGCCTTTTTTCGGAAAAAAATTAAAAAAATCGAACATGCACAGTGAGTGTACGATTGTGCGAATCATCAGTGTGGACTGGCTGCATACGGCGAAGCTGGGATTCAGAAATGGCCTCGAGGCCAGCGTTGGTAAATCGTTTTTTCGGCATCTGCGAGCAGTATTCTATGAGCTTACACCAGACCGTATCGATTGCCTCAAGCTGAGAGGATGCGTCGTTCCGGACCTCTTTGCACCGCTGCTGGAGTCTGAGTACAATAATCAAGCGAAGCATGGGCACCAACGGTTGCCGCCGCTGTCCAAAGTGAATATTTACTCATGCTGATAACCCAGATGTTGTGCTTGGATGTAGGATTTTTCTTTCGAATGTACACCATCAGGGAGTCGTCAAATACGGTATTTGACGACTCCCTGCACACAATGCACGAGCTATTGTGCTATGTACAGTTCTAGCTAATTCTATACACCTCTGATGAGCCTTTTTTAATTATTTTGCATTTTTTTATTTCTTTCCACCTCTCGCATATGATTCTGGAAGTTGAGCTGACGCGAAACATAGATATAAAAAATGATGGCCTAATATACATACTGGCAAGAGTCCATAACCCAAGAGTATGCAACTGTGATCTCTTTTCTATGGGCCAACCGCGCGGCGCGCTGCCTTCATTACATCATTCAGCTGCAGTCCGCGCACTGCGGAAAATCAAACACCGCACTTTCCCTCTAGTTTGAAATGAACTTTCGTACGGAACTGGAGTTCACGCGCCAGAATTCAGAGATTGTGTAGGTACTGGAACGAATCGAGCAAAAACGGATGGGCTCGTGCGAGAAATTGAGAGTTTGAATGCATGCTTTCAGAGCGTGATGAAGGCAAGTTACGTAATGAAGGCAGCGCGCCACGCATGCACCCATAATCACAGTTGCATACTCTTGGGTTATGGACTCTTGATACTGGTATAATGCATTGTACATGTATTTGTTACAATGCCACACAAATAATTGGTGAAGATTTATATACTCCACTTTTTGAACAAAAACTACTTGGTTAGCTTCTATGGTTAGTGTGGAATATTGCATGCTTGTTAGATATTGCATGAATAAGTATTGTCACAAACTAATGGTTCGCACCAAGCATACATACAAGCATACAAGCAATTGATTATACAGTCTTCTTTCTTCTTTCTATCATGTCTTCTAAAGTGTTTTATTTTCCTTTTGCGCCATACGGTTTTCTAGCCCGTTTTTCCTGGGGCTTGTCTCCTCGTGTCGTCTTCTGGCTACTAGTATTTGGTTTTTCATTACGTTGTCTAATGATGAGTTACAGTTTTAAGCGGGATTCACAGAAGCTTTTTTACGATGCGACACGCGATGCGACGCGATCTGCGACGGACGCGTGCGATGCGAACTCGCGAAATACCATTCACAGAAGAAGTCAGCGATGCGACAAAGTCTTGCTGATTTGGGTACGTCACCATGATATTCGCGCGGTTTGGTACAACTTGTACAAATTTATAGGCAACTCTTGAACCTTTGTACAACTTTGCTGTAGAAAAGGTCAAAATCGTACGCCAAATCGCTTGTCGCGTCGCGTCGCAAAAGTTGAGCCAAGCTCAACTTCTGCGATGGCCCAGTTGCGGCAGTTGCGAGGGGTGCGAGATGGCTGCGATGTGGGGATTTCCCGGTTTCGCGGCAGTCGCATCGCAAAAAAGCTTCTGTTTTAGCCTGTGAACTAAGAGAACCCAAGATGCGCTCGCGTTGAGCCAAAGCAGTCTTACAATCAACCCTTATGTAAAGTTGGCTTCTATGCAAGGGGTATAATAACCTCGTTCTAAGATAGTGCGTGCCTACAGTCCATTCAGAAAAGACGCGATCATCAGGGTTCTAGCCAGGGAGTCGAAAATACGATACCCTGGTTGTAGCCAGGGGGAGGGGGGGGGGGCTGCTCTGATAGCGCACCACCTTACTGTCAGTTTTGCTTGTGTTTTTCAGTTCATACAACGGAAATGGGGCCACAAATCGATCGTTCTGGGTGCTTTGTTAGTGGTTGTGCCTGTGCCGGTAAAGACAGAGGCTGAGGGCTCTTTTTCCTCCTACTTCGAAGTACTCTTTTCCCCTTTTCTCTGACTTTTTCCTTTCTTTTTTTTCTGACCCTTTTTTCCTCTGACTCTTTTCCTCCGACACTTTTTCATTATTATTATTTTCCTACAAAACAACAAGGGCAATCAAGGCTTGTTTGTCGCTACTTTGAATGCTTTCGTAATCATCAGGCAACATGAGGATGGTACTGGCCATGCCGGTATATATGCCAGGAGAGGGTGGGTCTTGTAGTGCTGTATGAAAAGCTGTGTGTCAATGTGGGGGCTGTATGGATTTCAGGGCTAGCGGTGATATTTTAGGTTTGGAGGCTGCATATGGCTGGTGTGGGCAGGGGGTTATGAGCAAAGTGTGTGGTTGGTGTAGGCACGACGCTGTGGTGACACTTTAGGTGACACTGTGGTATTTGAGGAGATACTTGTTCTCGTGTCGGCATTTGGACACCATTTCTGAGCGCTTGTTGAGGCTGGATGGTGATTTTAGCATGTTCAGGATGTGGTACTTTTCTCTGGTACAGATGGAACACCGCTTTGTGATAATAGTGTACGCTCGAGCACAATCTTTTATCTTCCACTGGACTTCGTACTGGTGGCGCCGACATACCGATATATTCTTTGGTGGGGCCTGACTTTATGGTTGCTACATAGATCAGCTCGGTGGTTTGGCATCCACCGTTTTAAAGTGGGCAGGATGGCTTGTCTCTGCAGTTGCAGGGCTTTTCCGGGTTTTTTCGTTGGTGGAAGGAGAACCGCTTTGTTGTGGCTTTCGATGCGTGCAGCCTTATTTGGCATGCAGCTGTAGCTGATTTTGATGGTATTTTTTTGTACTTCAAGTAAATATATTTGCGAGCTTTGACTGTGGAGGGGAGTGCTTTTTGATGTGGGCAAGGAATATTCCACTGATGTTGGTTTTCACGGTACGCCTGTAAATGCAGGTTGTACCATATCACGTTCCTCTTCCTTTTCTTCTTTTTCGCGGCTCGTTTTCTGTGTGAACTCTAGCGTGCTAGGGTGGCCGCTGGCATTGAGGGGCTCCGCGTATATGGGGATTGCGTCACGGAACACCGTTTCAGAGCAAGAGATGCTTGCCAGTCGGTTCTTGATGCCTGCTGGGATGTTTTTTTAGGACTTGCCGGCGGTGGGTGCTTGGAGTGTACAGTGATGTACAGCGGGGTGTCGTTGGGTTTTCGGTATGGTTGGTAGGTTCCCATGGAGAGGCTCATTGTGATGTCTAGGTAGTTAACGGCGCTTAGGTTGACGTCTATAATGAGTTTTAGCCCTGGGGTCTTGAATTTGTCTGTGACAGCTTTTCTTGCTCTGTCCGCACTGAGGCCAGCGGCGTTTCGGAGGACGGCAAGCTCGTCGTCTCTGTAGAGGCCGACCGAGCCTATGCTGTTCAACCCACCTTACAGGCGTATAAACGTGAAAACCAACACCGGTGAAAGATTCCTTGCCCTCATCAAGAAGCACTTCCCTCCACAGTCAAAGCTCGGGAAAATGTTTACAAAAACGTTTTTTTTAAATACCATAAAATTCAGCTACAGTTGCATGCCAAATATGGCTGCACGCATCAAAAGCGACAGCAAAGCGGTTCTCCTTCCACCAACGAAAAAACCCGGAAAAGCCCTGCAACTGCAGAGACAAGCCATCCTGCCCACTTTAAAACGGTGAATGCCAAACCACCGAGCTGATCTATGTAGCAGCCATAAAGTCAGACCCCACAAAGAAAGAATATACCGGTATGTCGGCACCACCGTTCAAGTCACGCCATGCTAACCACATGACAACAACCAGATAAGAAAAGTGCTCCAGCAGCACTGAATTCTCCAACCACATCTGGAACCTGAAGAAATCTAATGCCCAGTGCGAAGTCCAGTGGAAGATATAAGATCGCACCCGAGAGGACACTAATATCACAAAGCGGTGTTCCCTCTGTACCAGAGAAAAGTACCACATCCTGAACACACTAAAATCACCATTCAGCCTCAACAAGCGCTCGAAAATGGTGTCAAAGTGCCGACACGAGAACAAGTGTCTCCTCAAATACCACCGTGTCACCTAAAATGTCTCCACAGCCTTCTGCCGACACCAACCACATACTTTGCACAGAACCCCCTGCCCACAACAGCCATATGCATGTACTCTGTGCTAACATTGCACTGCTAGCCCTGTCACTGCCTCTACAGCCCCCTGCCGACTCTTTCTCCCTCCGACTCTCTTTCTCCCTCCGACTCTCTTTCTCCCTCCGACTCTCTTTCTCCCTCCGACTCTCTTTCTCCCTCCGACTCTCTTTCTCCCTCCGACTCTCTTTCTCCCTCCGACTCTCTTTCTCCCTCCGACTCTCTTTCTCCCTCCGACTCTCTTTCTCCCTCCGACTCTCTTTCTCCCTCCGACTCTCTTTCTCCCTCCGACTCTCTTTCTCCCTCCGACTCTCTTTCTCCCTCCGACTCTCTTTCTCCCTCCGACTCTCTTTCTCCCTCCGACTCTTTTTGCCGTCGACCTCCAACTGGAAGACGGAATGGAGTGTGTCGCCAAGGCGCAAGCGTTTGTAACGTTAAAAGACCATAAAGATGGCTTTGCAGGGAGCCTGCCATGCAGGCTGATAAACCCAGCGAAGTCGGAGGTGGGCGTCGTCAGCAAGGACATACTCGACGGTATCATCGGCCCCATCATGCGGCGCAACGATGTCTGCTAGAAGCTAGAACTTGTGGAAGAACACCTCAGCAGCGATCAATTGGCTCAAGGCTATCAAGAACAAATCACGATTTACATTCATCGTGTTTGACATTGGGGACTTCTACCCGTCTATTACGGAAGACCTCCTGCTGCAAGCTGTCGACTACGCGAAGTCGTTTGTCCCAATATCCAAAAAAGAAACAGACATTTGCACTGCCTCATATCGCTGTTGTTCAACAAAGAACAAGCGTGGGTAAAGAAGGAGAAGGATGGATCTTTCGACGTAACTATGGGCTCATACGAAGGAGCCGAGGCCTGTGCGCTTGTAGGAGCCTTCATGCTCAGCAAGCTCCGCCCTCTTCTAGGCGAGGAATGTGTCGGATTGTATCGAGATGATGGTCTGGCCATAATGAAGGATGTCACCGGCCATGGAGCTGACCGCTTGCGAAAGGAGATAATCCAGGTGTTCCAAACACACGGCCTGAAGATAACGATAGTCGCTAACAGAAAAGTCGTCGATTACCTCGATATATCAACGAACCTCAATACCGGTAACTTTCATCCGTACCAAAAACCAAATAGCACTCCAGTATAATTATGTTGATGTCAGCTCCTGCCACCTGCCACAAGTATTGAAGCAGATCCCGGTTGGTGTTAACAAGCATCTTCAGCAGATATCTTGTAACGAAGATGTCTTCAATGACGTCAAGCCCGTATACGAGGACACCCTGGCAGCAAGGAGACATCCAAGAACCATGACATATAGTGACGAACCGGAACAAAGGAAAAGAAGGAAGCAGCGTAGCCGAGATGTGATTTGGTTTAACCCGCTGATCAGTAGCACTAGTGCGACTTCATGAATAATAGCAGTCTAGGCTTGTTGGTTTGGCACGAAGGTAGTAAAGTAGTACATTTGCATAAGTTGTGTTTTGCGGAACTGAACGCTATGCCTTAGGTTATCACTAGTGTAGGGTTCATTTTATCACCTACATGTCACACTCGTTAGGTTTCTCACACTCAGTGCACCTCACATTTGCTTTACTTGCGAAACCGTTCAGATGTTGTAGAATAAGGGTGTGTAGCAGTGAGTTTTCCTCTCTCGCTGTAGCATTTTAGATTCGTGGCGAAGAAGTGAAGAATTGCGTTTACTATTACTACAAAACTTGTTGCGTGTTGTGCGTGCGGGTTGAGATCACCGAGGGTTCTCACCACCCGCCCTATAGCACAACGGTCAGAACCAACTTGGTGTAAGGTTCCTGGGCCTCATCAAAAAGCATTTTCGAAAGGGATCGGCACTGAATAAGATCTTCAACAAAAAAAACAAGATGAAAATCAGCTACAGCTGCATGAGAAACGTAGCCTCCATCATCAAAGGCCACAACGCTGCGAAGCGTCAGCCAAGGCCGCCCGTTGAGCCATGCAACTGCCAGGTCAAGCCATCCTGCCCGCTCAAGGGGGAATGCCAGTTGACTGACGTCATAATACCAGGCACATGTGTCATCTCCCCAGACCAAGACATACACCGGATTGACGGCCAACACATTCAAATCGCGCTACAGCAACCACTCAACAACATTCCGGCATGAGAGATACTCTACATCGACGGAGCTCTCCAAGCATATTTAGGATCTTCAAAACGCCGAGCGCAACTTTCAAATCAACTGGAAGATAAAAGATCGCGCCCCATCCTACAGCAACATCCCAACTGACACATAGGGTCTGTCTCATATGCATGCCCGGCTCCTTCCCCCGCCGACATTCATATATTACCAAGATCAGTACAAGTACAATACCTTGTGAACACAAGGATAGTCCATGGGATGATAAATTGATAACGCTCCCGGCTTTCTAGAGCATGGATGAGGAGTCCACGAATGATACCGAGTCCTGTGTGGAGTGTATCCGTAGTTAATGGGCATGTGGCCGTCGCCGTCGATATCCTGTCAAAGAAACATGACATTGTTCAGCAATGATTCAGTAGTAGTCGCCACTACAAAAAAAAGTCGGTGCACCGCTAAGAGTGCGACCACCGGTATGTACGTGTAGTACACGTACATAATAGTATAGAAAGCAAGTAGGGAATACGGAGTCCATTTCCGCCACTTCCGCTCACATATAGCTTGCCTAACTAGGCTTGTGCCAATAATTTGCTACCACTAGGACTGAGATAACTCCGGTGAATTGTCGGAATTCTGCTACGCCTATCTAACGATAGTACACGAAACTAAGTTCCTAAGCTGGTTGTGTTTCTCAACGCAATTGTATAGCCGGTGTTAAAGGGGAAGTTAAGGCAAAAATTAAAATTTCACCAGTTGTAGTCTTCGGGGTGCTGAGTCGAATGGTCTTGGTCCGAGGAAGCTGAGACGCTCCCTTCCTACTTGAATCCCAATCGAACTCGCGCACTTCCACCGAAACTGGGTGACTGCGCCCTACTAGATGGGGATTTGTATGCAAAATCTCACTAAAAGCGCCATTTCGTTCTTATAAAAGCACGGATGACCGCGATTGGCCCATATGTTGTAGTCTTTGGGACGCTGAGTCGACTGGTTTTGGTCCGAAAAGGCTGCGATGCAGCGTTCCTCCTTTATTCCCAATCGAACATGGTTGAAGAAGCGGTCACGTGGTCCTGGGTGCCCAAATCACCTGGTCACCACGCCAGCAGGTGACAACTTTCACACCAAGGTTCAACTCGGGTTCAACTCGAGTGACAGGACTGCACCCAAAAAAGGTCAAACAGGCTAGTAAGTTGTACCCTGCAGGCACGGTGACCAGGTGACTGGTGTACGCAGGAGCACGTGACCGCTTCTTCAACCATGTTCGATTGGGAATAAAGGAGGAACGCCGCATCGCAGCCTTTTCGGACCAAAACCAGTCGACTCAGCGTCCCAAAGACTACAACATATGGGCCAATCGCGGTCATCCGTGCTTTTATAAGAACGAAATGGCGCTTTTAGTGACATTTTGCATACAAATCCCCATCTCGTAGGGCGCAGTCACCCAGTTTCGGTGGAAGTGCGCGAGTTCGATTGGGATTCAAGTAGGAAGGGAGCGTCTCAGCTTCCTCGGACCAAGACCATTCGACTCAGCACCCCGAAGACTACAACTGGTGAAATTTTAATTTTTGCCTTAACTTCCCTAAAGGGGAAGTATACCCTAAAATCAAATTTTCACCAGTTGTAGTCTTCGGGGTGCTGAGTCGAATGGTCTTGGTCCGAGGAAGCTGAGACGCTCCCTTCCTACTTGAATCCCAATCGAACTCGCGCACTTCCACCGAAACTGGGTGACTGCGCCCTACTAGATGGGGATTTGTATGCAAAATGTCACTAAAAGCGCCATTTCGTTCTTATAAAAGCACGGATGACCGCGATTGGCCCATATGTTGTAGTCTTTTGGACGCTGAGTCGACTGGTTTTGGTCCGAAAAGGCTGCGATGCGGCGTTCCTCCTTTATTCCCAATCGAACATGGTTGAAGAAGCGGTCACGTGCTCCTGCGTACACCAGTCACCTGGTCACCGTGCCTGCAGGGTACAACTTACTAGCCTGTTTGACCTTTTTTGGGTGCAGTCCTGTCACTCGAGTTGAACCCGAGTTGAACCTTGGTGTGAAAGTTGTCACCTGCTGGCGTGGTGACCAGGTGATTTGGGCACCCAGGACCACGTGACCGCTTCTTCAACCATGTTCGATTGGGAATAAAGGAGGAACGCTGCATCGCAGCCTTTTCGGACCAAAACCAGTCGACTCAGCGTCCCAAAGACTACAACATATGGGCCAATCGCGGTCATCCGTGCTTTTATAAGAACGAAATGGCGCTTTTAGTGACATTTTGCATACAAATCCCCATCTAGTAGGGCGCAGTCACCCAGTTTCGGTGGAAGTGCGCGAGTTCGATTGGGATTCAAGTAGGAAGGGAGCGTCTCAGCTTCCTCGGACCAAGACCATTCGACTCAGCACCCCGAAGACTACAACTGGTGAAAATTTGATTTTAGGGTATACTTCCCCTTTAACGCGGACGTGCAAACTATACTTTACTTTACACGATGTATAGAATAACGGCGAGTATTTCATGGTTCCAACAGTTCCAGGCACTCAGTGCACCATGGTTTCCATCGACAGAAGCGACAGAACAATACCGCTAAAGCCAGCACAGGTGGACACTCCACAATGCAGTTCATTCTTTTTGGACAAAGATGCTGAATACAGACTCATGTACCTGTTTGGCGATTCTGTCACACCTTCCGGCGTTCCTTCTTCCTGAACTTGCGGACCGTGTAGGATGTGCAGACACCTTCAAAACTGCTCACTCAGTCCCGAGTTGTACTTGTGCGCAGGAAGCAAGCATCATAATATCACTCATACACCGTCCTAAGTGGCGGTGGCAGCGCGCTGCTCTCCTGTGACAAACGGACCACAGAGTTCGACAGAGTAGCCGTTATTTGCCACAAACCGGAACAAACGGGAAAGCAGGGTTCACCCTGCCAGAAAGTTCTTGCCTTTCCCTGGCTGAACAAACTGACTTGAATTGAAATGAGGCTGGAACTTGAGGAGCAAGAAGCAGGGAGTCGTCACGACTTTCTGATATAGCCATAATTTTGCCCTCACCTGATCTGAGTGAAGCGCGCGAATTCACTTCTTCAGCTGCGAATCTTGAAGCACACCACTTTTCTTTCATTTCAGTTCAGCGCAGTCACACTCGCACTAAACGTGGTGATAAAACTGAGAGTGCAGAGTCTTGATGATCCTGAGTGATAGTGATAATGATACAGGTCCGTAGTGATCATGGTGATCCTGTGTACACGTACCACATATGCATGCAGCATGTGCACGGATGGAGTGACAATATACTGTGATGTTCCTTGCATGCTGGTACTACTACTAGTGTTAGTCTAGCTCTGTGGTGAGTGAGGTGTGAGGAAGTGTATCCCTCGCCATGCGCCAGAGCAACCCTCGAACAAACCGCCCACAGTATCACCATCATCAGTCGATTCATCACCATGATCACCGAGCCGACACTGCGACAGAGATACTATTTTTAGTATTACTACAGACAGTACAGTAGACCATGCACGGACGGTAGACTGAGTCTGTATGAAGTCAGTTAGACTTAGAGTGTGTGTGTCACCATACCACATTGTAGATCTACCAACCCTAGATCCAGACAGCCTAGTAGTATTAGTAACACAATCACACCCTACTGATGGAGTATAATAATTATTACTAGCTTTAGTTTAGGAACTGGTGTCAGTGGTGACTAACTAAAGTTACTTGATAGGAAAGGTGCAAATATTAGCGGCTTCCTGGTTGTGGACGCTGAAGCAGGGCCACGAAGACGTATTACCAAACCGAGCACGCTAGCTGGACTTTGATACCTATGCGACCCATCTATCGATCATTTTGACGGTGGGGAAACGACATACCCGCAGATCGCTGCCCGTAGATCTATTTACTATAATTTCCGTTACACAAGTTACACTGGATCCCTATCAACGCTACAGTGGTACGTTTTGGCTGTGAGACTCCTACTCCTAGCTGGCAATTCGTGGCAGTCACCAATCATGTCACAATGGTTATTGGAAAGTGTGGAGGCATTCCTTCGGAGTCCTTTATGGAGCGCTCCTATCATGACTTTCATTGAGAACAATTGCCTTGGTAAGTACATGCACGGGGACGGGGCCTGGGGGTGCACTGATCCCTGGCAATACTGGCATTCAGTACTGTGGGATACACTACATGTGCTATCCATTGTACTGTATCAATTTCAACTTTTTAAACACAATGCAGCAGCATGGAATAGAACCACCAGTGCATGTAGCAAGCTATTCCCTGTGTACATGGTGTATGCAGCAAGCTATCCCCGTGTGCATGCAAGCAGCTATCCCCTGTGTACATGGTGTATGCAGCTTGGGAGACCCTGACTGAGCTCATGCATCAAGTCCAGCATCACAGCTCACAAGCTGAAGAAGACTGCTAGTAGTAGAATAGGGCCAAGCGGCCCCATTGATTGATGGCTATGCATACCCGTACTCTATGCTATTGACTGTAATGTGATTTCTTAGCTGCTACTCCACCGTGTGTCCTCAGTAGCATGGGCGTATGTACTGAGTGTATACACCTTCAGCTTTGTACATATCCCCATCGTGACTCTGGGCCATTTAGCATAAACATGTCGCAGAACAGAAAGTTCTTAGTGCTGTCATGGTATTTGCTGATGCCCCCCCCCCCCCCCAATCTTATGATTGAATGATATCTGGCAACACTGCATGCTGCAAGAAAAGGAATGTTATTTCCAACTTACGGTATACCTTTTTTTTGCCAGCTAGCTGGCCTCTGCGTACACCGCAGACACACCCACACACAACAGAAAGATACAGATCACGGTAGTAGTGCGGTCTTTGTTCACTCACGGTGGAAGATGGAAGAGCTTAGCGTAGTGTATAGATGAGCATGAAGAAGGGCATGCCACCTCACGCATATACATGTACACATATGTACCAGACCAACATAATGCAAAAAGATAACCACTGTGGCGAATGGGGCCGCCGGATAATTAACCAGCCTGAAGCTGGCGGAAAAAACCTCAGGACCCCGGCGGAGGCACAACCCTGAGGAAAAACCGGTTAGAATAACCCCATAAGATAAATGAACAAAACGTAGCCTGCAGGACCTATCCCGAAGTGAGAATAAAGGGGAGGGCGGGTGGGAAACTACAACGAAAAGAGAAAGACCACGATGAAGAAAAAAGTTTGAAAACACTGACAAAAAAACAGCTGACGCAATCCTGGTGCCGTAACTATGGTGAAAATGCTGGCAAAAAATACATTTTTCGTTTCATTCGCTACGCTCAGCCAACGAAAAATAACACTTTTGTGTTTGATTGTTGCTGCTGCTGCTGCTGCTGCTGCTGCTTCTGCTGCACCGATACATGAATGCATGTAGAATTTGAAGACTGTGAAGAGAATAAGCTGGAGTACACCTTAATACACAAGGAGTACACAAAGCTGGTAAGTTTCCTTTGTACACGTCAAGTACTGACTGAATCAGATGTCACTGAGTGGCTGCTGTGCAGTCATTGTACAGGTGCACGTAAACTGGTTTACCCAGTCTTGTTGTTGCCATGGTTTTGTTGTATTTCATGACACAACATAGCAGTTACTCAGCAACAGTACATGTACAGTCAGACCTCACTAAGCCGGCCCTCTTTTATCCGGATCCCTCGCCATCCGGAAGAAAATAGCTGGTTATGGGTTTATAGTATATGTGATGCATCCAACATAACCAGTGTTCGGTTATCCGGTTCCCTCGCCTATCCGGATTTTTGTGTGTAAAACGGGTGTGTGCAGTTAAGCGAGGTCTGATTGTACATGTATTGTAATTATACTAGTACATGTATTATAGCACATTGCCGATGATGTTCTACTACTCACAGCCAGGTTACTGCCGTGTGGCAAAAACCAAGATCCTCGCACACTGTACAATAAGGTGTGACCACGACTGTGTTGGACCAATGGTCGAATGCAATGTAACGACTTTCATTGAGTGATTCCGGCACAACTCTGCCGCACTGGTTTGTACCATTGCGCTCAGCACGCATTTTTGAAAGTTTATACAAAAGAGAAAGACCAAGGAACTACAAGTTACGCTATACTGTCCACTGTCTTTCTCTTTTGTATAAATTAAACCTTGGCTCTCCATCTGAGTCCATTTTTGAAAGTAATGGTGCGTATTTATCTCTCCTCCCGTGTGGCACACGTTTGCTTCCTGACTGGAAGTCCGGTGCCCCATCCCAAGCTATTGGGAGCTCTTGCATGACAATGATCAATGATTAGCCAGGATACTGGCCAGCAACAGTCTACTTTGTCGTCGGCACCATAATTAGCTCATTGTGCTCAACTGACATCATTTTCGTCCCAAGTGGTTATTTCGGGAATTTGGGCGAGTTTGGAAGGTACACAGTTTGATCATCAGTCTCTTAACTCCAAGTCACGTGCTTAACAGACCAAGAATACTCCTTGTCAGGCATGGTAACTAATGCAACACTGGCTACATCCTCCAACAAGACTCAATGGCAGTCTTGGCCCCCAGAGTGTGCTTGGTTTGATACCGTGATACACATTCGTATGTGGCTGTGTGTCTCGCTGTCTTGTCAATAGGTTGACTTGTTGATTGAGAACTTCCTCCGTGATTTGGGTGTCTCAGTGGAAGAATTTGGTGAAGCGTGCAAGAGAATGGTGGCTATTGACCAAGGCGCACAAGTAAGCTACGTCAGGGTTCTAGCCAGGTCGAAATAGTAGAGGGGGGGCATGGGAAACAGTTACCCCGTATCCCATTTTTCCACTTTCCAATATTGTCTTGCACCGCTAAATGCAACGTATGGGGCGAATCCCCGACTTCACCTCAGACAAATGTGCATTTATGAACCATCTAATAGTGACTTTCGACTGCATTTTCATGAAAAACACGAAAATCGGAAAATGAGTAGGGGTGCGGCACTTTTTCACAGGAGGGGGGGGGGGGGTGCACCCCCTTTGGCTAGAACCCTGCTACGTGTAATACTTACTCATACCGCCATGGCACCTTGGGTTCCCATTGTGTCCGGCGTAGTGGTGTAATGTCACAGCAAGACTGTCACCTGTGATTGATACATTGCTCTCTGAACTTACGTTGTTTCGGTAGAAGCTTGTGCAAGCACTGGCAGAACATTTGACTGCACACTGTATGCATGTGCCTTACTGTATGCATGTGCCTTACTGTATGCATGTGCCTTTCCTACTACGTGTATGGGCACTTAGTACAGGCCCGGGTATTTGCCCTCTTGTGCTAGCATGTGCTATGTATGATCATGTTATCTATGACTAGTCACGGACGTCGGTTGCTGCGCTGCTCATGTAGAGCATCCCATCCATACCTGGTCTATTGTCATTGATGCACATTTTGGCCATGTACATTGTACCAGACTAACTAATTTAGTTTGTACACATACATGTGCAGTCTTCATCAGCACTGTTTTGTGCAATAAACACTCTGATATAGAGCATTCAAGTGAAAGGCACAGTTACACAGCGCCCTCCACAGCTTCTGGTTGGCGTTAGCCTTGATAGCAAACAAATTGCTGATATATGAGTTCCAGCAAGAATACCCCCCCCCCCCCTTCAGGAGTGTGTAACTCTCGGTTAAGAATAGCTGGCCAATATCCTGTCTCCTTGCGTGTTCCCATTGTATGCGGTTTAGCGTCTTATTGAGCAGATAGTCTCAGCAACCGAATTTGTATTGTTCAAGTCGATGATGGTTGCCACCAATGATCGTCTCAAAAGGGAGGCTATCCAGCTCACCTTACAATGGGAAGCACAACTGGTGGGATCACCACCTTCACTATCTTCACAGTCAAGTTCACAACCAGACAAAAACGCGTATGATGTAAGTTGAAGATGCTGATGGCTGACTTGTTCCCATGATAATGTACATGTTGTGTGCTTGGATGCCGCATTAGGTGTGATTAACATTGTGTAATAACCTGCAAGCGTGTGATGCTCTAAGCATGTCCTGGCTTTGCCAGTGGCTATACAACAATATGAACTGCCTGGTGCATTGTAGCACTACAGACTGGGGATAGGGGCCTTCCAACACCTTGCAGACTACAAGCTGGCAGTCTTGGTCTGCACAGATTCAGCACATGCATGGCTATCCTTGGAAACGTTACACGTGTCCTTCTGCCGCTGGCACAGCCAAAATAGTAAAATGTTATTGTAGCACACATACACAATGAACTGAATGAAGGCAAACCAGCAGCATAGGTCTGCCTGTACTAGTACCTTGATTCACACTACCGCAGTACATGTGCTATTCATATGACCAAGACCATGTGTCCCTGTGACAATCATACCGGTATCACCTAGACTACATGTACATGAACTAGAGTGGACAGCAGCTCTGGATACAGGTTTTGGTGCACGGGATTGGGTGTGGTTTCGACATCATTGTATGGTAAAATCTGGGGTCACCTGTTGTACCTGAAACAGCGCAAGACTGGAGTTTAAGGCCGCAACCACACTACGTAAAAATCACAGTACAAATTTCCATGCATATCTCAGTACAAGTCGGTACGCAACCACACTACACTGTTCGGTCTGCATAGATGACGCTTTCACGCGACCAGCACGTGACGTCGTACCAAAGCGTGTGCCATGCATGCGCTGGAAAAGACCGGGAAATTCAAAAACAATGCTGATGCTGATACGTGGCTTTCTACAGGGCTGCGCCAGTTGCTGAAAACCTACAAAGCGCATTTTGCATTTCGCACGCGTCGGCATGACGATTTCTACTGTAATGCCGTTTGTACGTGATTTTGTATCTAGTGTGGTTGCAGCCTAAGACTGCGACTTCAGTGATTCATCTTGAATAACATAAAAGACAAATTCCACTTTCCCTAACTCATGGCGAGTGGCACACTCTGGGGTTTTGTACTCTTGATAAGACGAGCAAAATGCACATATATACATGCCTGCCTGTCCGGCCTCTTCATGCAGACAACCCGGCTGGGTGATTTTCTTCTTCTAAAAGGGCAGCAAAAAAAAAAGAGGAGATATTGTGTGTATAGTATGCATCGCTTGCTGCACCGAGGCGTCTTCAGTGCAACATGCAACTGCCATGGTCGTGATCTTGTGTTCAGTATTAACTCTCTACTTTGTTTCTGGTGCATAGGATGAGGAAGCTCTTTTAGCCAAGGCTATTGCTCTATCACTGCAAGAAGTCAGTGCACAACCATCACATGTGGATGTTGCCAATAGAGGATCATCAGATGCATCACATTCGGACATTGCAGCCAAGCAACCGTCACACGTCGATCTCCACACAGAAGAGGACGAGTTACAGCGAGCACTCCGCGAGTCCGCTATCGCTATAAAGGAAGAAGAGAGCAAACTGCTAGAAAAGGAGGAGGATGCAGTACAGCTGGCTATTCAATTGTCGTTGAAGGAAACTGCCTCATCCAAGACACATGATGGTTCAAGTGCATCGGCAAGCAGTGCACAAGTTGTAAAATTGCCACCTGAAACAACCGGCGACACATGTGTGCAGAGCGCAGGTGCAATACCGAAAGACAATGCAATGCCTGGCAGCAAAGCAACAACAGTGACAGCGACTTCTGCTGTGAGCAGCAGTAGCTGTGATGGGAACAAACCCGGTGAGAATGCAACAGACTCCGTTAAGACTACAAATGCTCCAACACCCGCAGCACAAGCTACAGCAGTGTCTGCGTCGACCAGCCAGTCTGAGACCAGCGTGAACGAAACATCTCTCAGTGCAGTAAGCCATCAGCCACCGCCTGCCGGCCTGGGTCCACTCAAGCACATTCCATCTAGTCCGTCAAGTTCGGCACTGGACGAGCATCCAATGTCAACAGCACAGGTAACCGCATACTATGGCATGCAGGTGTGGAGGTGGATACATCGTGTGCATGCCGAGGGATCTTGGGGTATTCGGTTTAGCTTAGGTTGTGCACATTCCCGGCAGTATTACAGAGAAACGTTCGCTTTCTCAATTTAATTAGGGGTTGTGAGGGAAATAAGGAAAGTAACAACAGGGATAATAAACTTTGTAGCGCGGTTTGATGTGGAATAGGCGAAAAGTGTAGCAGTTTTTCGCAGTTTCCAGAAATGTCAGAAATTAGATGAACATGATTGCACAACATTTCTCAACCAAGCTCATTCACTTCTGTTGAATTTGGTTCGAGTATGATTTACGCACGTAGTATATGGTTATTGTCTTGTAGAGTCCGGTGTCTTTTTGTTTAGTCTTGCATTTCCTTTCTCCTCCTGTGCCCTTGCCGTTTGTTGAATATACGGTTCATAAGAAATCAGAGCAAGTCGTTTGCGTTGTCGTGTGGTGGGGGCTCGGGGAGAAGCACCATTTCACATATGGACATGCATGATATCTGCTGCAGACACTAACATTACTGTGCGTGCATGCATGTGTATGTGCGTGTGTGTGTGTGTGTGTGTGTGTGGCGTGGTGTGTGTATGGGTGTGTGTTTGGTGTGTATTTCTATGATCCTGCAGCCTGAGCTTGACGTCGACACCATTCAGGAGAGAAGCAAGCGGTTGAAGTCACTCCGGCAGAAATTGGTTGAAAAGAAGAAAGCGTTGCGTGAAGCTGGCTTGGAAAGTTACACAGATCGTAGAATTGGTGAGGGCTCACGCGAGAAGCCATCCGAAGTGGCAAAGTCAGCGACAGCATTGGCTAGTCTGCCACCCCTGGATCCGAAGAGGCAAAGTCTGACAAGAGGCAGTCGTCCGGTCAGTGCATCATTGGCTGGAATGCTCCAGCAAACAAGCAGCGGCACCACCAGCGGCCGCAAGAGCAAAAAGTAGGTGCTGCAGCCTTCACATGCCGCCGCCCACAGCTAGACTGTGCAGACAAATCGCAATGGAGTCTTGTTGTAATGCGAATCACTGAAGTACAGAACCCGCAATCTGAGTGCACTTACTCCCCAAAAGAACTATGTTGTATCGCTAATAAACTGAGTTTTTGGACTTTGAAGCACTATTGAATTTTTCGTAGGATGTTAACTGTAGTAGAATCAGCAAAGTGCAATATATTGATAGTTGTACTGCTTCAGTTGCAGTTCGGTATGCTCTGCAGTAGTCAATGTTACTGTATGTACATTATTATTATTATCCTACTACTATAGCCTAATTCAAGTAGTTTTTCGTACTACAGTGGCTGCTGTCTTGTGTATCATCATAAAATTCATAATGTACAGTGCTGCTCAATGAAATCCAGCCGAGTCACAAAAGTACGCGCCGGGCGTTGCGCAGCCTAGACCTGCGAAAACTAGGTTGCGAAATGGTGCAAGGCGTAGACTTGAGTGACACGACTGGATTTCATTGAGCAGCACTGTACATGTACTTGACGATGCTGTACCAAATCACAAAGAATAAAAACGTCCAGTCTTGTTGAACTTGACACTCTGTCAAACAATAGTGGTTCCCCATCTTAGTCACGTGACTGCATTCGTGTACTTCGGAAGTACATGATTGTAGAAAGTGTGCACAACGTGTGGACAGAGGAACCATCATGGCCGACAGCATGTGGTCCATAGATGCACGGGTTCTGTGGTGTTGGAACCAACACAGCTGCTCCATAATTATGGTGATTATGTGATAAATGTGCAACAGCTCTATACGTTGCAATGCAGATCCTCAGACAGAGAACACAGACACACACACACATGCACACAGATACACTTACATGTAATATTGTATTATGTATATGTATGTATACCAGGTCCTGTACTGAACATTGCCGCGAGCTGTGAAACAGCAGATCTGGGCAGGTAAATTGAGGTTGGTTGAGCACTGTATGCGGCACACTGCCCAGGTTAGCGTCCAGCGACAATTCTGAGGTATTTTGCAGAACAGTGAACTATGAAGCTGAAAACCTCTCTTTTGTGGACCGGCAGAAACTGAATGGGTGTGGCAGGCCGCAGCAGCTGCAGCTAGGGCAGTGAGAGTTGTGCCTCTCTGGCATGGGCAACAGTGAGAGTTGTGCCTCTCTGGCATGGGCAACAGTGAGAGCTGTGCCTCTCTGGCATGGGCAACAGTGAGAGCTGTGCCTCTCTGGCATGGGCAACAGTGAGAGCTGTGCCTCTCTGGCATGGGCAACAGTGAGAGTTGTGCCTCTCTGGCATGGGCAACAGTGAGAGTTGTGCCTCTCTGGCATGGGCAACAGTGAGAGTTGTGCCTCTCTGGCATGGGCAACAGTGAGAGTTGTGCCTCTCTGGCATGGGCAACAGTGAGAGTTGTGCCTCTCTGGCATGGGCAACAGTGTGACCTACACCTACACTGATAGTATAGTACTGATAGTACGGCTTTGCAGGAAGACAGGTGATGGCTGTACACACAACAGTATACCTGTTGTGTAGATCTACCCTGTACTCACTGTGGCACCCGTGCCTACCATCGTATTCTACTGATGTAGGGAAGTTGGGATTTCGCTGCCACAAATGGGGGGGGGGGGGGGCTCTTGGTAATACTCAACTGCATGCCTAGTGCCCGGGCATTCACGCCGACAAAAAAATCAAACTGTGAATGTCATAATTATACAGTCATGTACATTTCACATAAACACAATAGCGTACTAGAGGGATGTTACGCAACTAATGGATGCTACGAAGACTGTGCACACCATTGCACACGCAACTGTCTGAAAATCAACATTTTGAACTCAAGATTAAAATTAAAGTCATGCAATCACAACTTTGACTGGACAAATCACCAGGCTAAATGAGCACACCAGAAAAAGCACACCGGGGGTATATGTGAGCCAGAAAGGCAGTAGTAAGATATAACTAAACCACACATCCACCAGTAACAACACCCAGATGGCCATGGGAACGTGCCACACACACACATCACACGGTTGAAAACAGATGCCAAACAAGACGAGACAATTTAAAGTAACTAACGTAACACATTGGGTTTGACTACACGACAGTGCACAACACTACGACAGTGCACAACACTACTGCGCGGCGATGGCAGAAACAGCAGCCACAGCCGTCGGCTCCGATGACACTGGCACGAAATGACCGGTATTTAAGTTGGAGGAGTACTTGTACTGCACTACATAGCAGCGATAACAACCATCAAATGGCCGCTATCCGCCGCACTGCTCAATAGGTCAGGAGCTACACGGGCAACGTGCAGCTCTGTAAAGTCACACGGTGGGAAGATGTGAAGTACAAAACCAGCACCAACACCATTGGCAACCTGCAGCAATAAACATATCGACATCATTTCAGGAAAGGAGAAGAAGGCGCGTGCAAAATGCGTGTAGACAGGCAAGCCAATGAAACGGTGAGCAGATCAATCTGCTCTCATGCTACAGAGCTGCACATGGTGAAGTAAAATGTGTGTGCAATATCCACTCTCCAAATCTGCAATGACTATGTCACAGTATGTGGTGATAGGACTAGCCAGTTGAAGATATTCATCAGTAAGTATAACCAGACTGTGACATTCTGATTAAAGAATTCATTCTCAGTATTCTTTTCATCGCCCCACCAAAGGAAATACTATCATCATCCTCCTCCTCAAGACATACTTCAAAGTAGTTTCCGTATGAATTGAATGAAAGTAAATAGATGATACCATACCTGGTGTGCAGAGGGAGCGTTGCCAGCAACATTGATAATGCCAGCAGCTTGTTTGTTCTGTAAGTAGGTGATGAAGCCAGTACGAAGTGCTCGTGTCTGCGCATGAACATCCAATGGATCACGACCACATGGCAATGCTAATAGAAGACAGTGCTCCATCTCCGCCTGCAACAGCAGCAACAACACAACACATTTACTTGTATGACAAGTGACACAGAAGATCTTTTACACTGGAGAATAAAAAGGCTCAGTACCTGACGGTAAGTATCCGCCTTTACACCAAGTAAGTAATTCTAACGACACATATACAGTATAGCTCTCTCTCTCTCTCTCTCACCCACACTCTCTCTCTCTCTCTCTCTCTCTCTCTCTCTCACCCACACTCCCACCCACCCACCCACCCACCAGCACCACACACACACAACTACTAACCTGCATACGTAACGCCACGCCTTCTAGTTGTGATGGATCTAGACGCATCCTCTGGGCGATACGCAGAGTTGCGGCCGCAGAACTAACAGTAGGTTGAGGTAGAGCCAGCTGCGCTAGCTGCTGGCTGCCAGATAAGAAATGCATTTGAACAGCTGCTGCATCATTCTTCAGAGCAAGATGGCCTTGCCACATGACAGGATAACGCTGTAGCAGTCCTAGTAATGCATTTGCTTGCACAGGTTGTGCTGCGGTATTAGCAGCTGCACCTGGTGCCATCATCTGTTGACCTCCAGCAGCTGCAGCAACTGCACTACTTGCAATGGGCACTTGTGTGGCGCCAGCAACAGCAGTTGCTGACAATGCAGTGGATATGACAGTACTCTGCGAAGCAACTGCAGATGAAGGTATGCTCAGAGCAACAACTTGATTCTGCACTGCGCCGGCAGGCACATACATATCTGTCGTTACAAATCCAGCGGGAGCTGCACTGCCAGCTGCTGCTGCTGCAGCTGCTTGCTTTCTCTGACTGTCAGCCACTGCAGCGGTGTTTTGAGCTGCTACAGCAGCGGCAGCCAATGCTTGGCCATTAGCGTCATAGAGGAAAGTAGCTGATGATTGCGGCACAACAAAGCTCCCGGGAGCGCCAGCAACGCTCACAGTGTACATGGGTGTTGCTTGATTCACACCTGCTGCTGCAACAGCAGTGGCACCACCAGCAACAGCACCTGGATCATTAGCAACAAGTTGACCTTGTTGGGTTATCACTTGCTGCTGCTGCTGTTGTTGTTGGTGCTGGTGCTGATGTTCCTTTGCAGATTGCTGGCGGGATGATGGAGAGTAGCTAGGCGAGCGTTGCTGACCTCCATGTCCAGATGGACGAGCAGAAGAATCACCATGCCGTCTCCAAGATGACCGATGTTGTTGCTGTGGGGGAGAATATTGATCACGATCGCGCCGACCAGACCAGTCATCGTGGGTGGATGATTTACCACTGCCCCGAGGCGACCGACTCACCTCGCCTGATAGCCCTGGTGAACGCCTTGAACGTCGCGTTGAGCCATGACTGCGTGACAACGGAGATCTGCTACGACTTCGGGGAGCCTGTTGGCGACTTGACGAACTCGGCTTGCTACTGGAGTGACTGGACTGGGAGGATTCGTGTGATCGTTCATTGTCATCACGCCGCCGTCTTCGTTCATTTCCATCAGTAGTACTACGCCTGGATTTGCTACTTTCACTGAAATTGTCTTTATCACGGTGTGCTTGGTGATGGCGAGAGCTTTCACTACGTTCACTACGCTTACTTGGCTGCAGCGAGTTGCTGGCTTCACCATGAGATTGCAGAGCAGACTGGCGAGATCCAATGGTGCCACCGCTAGTACTTGAGCTGCTAGCAAGACCAGTACCATTGCTAGTATGGCTTGATGATTCTCTTGCATCTGCATGGCCTGTGTCACGCTGTGATTCACTACGTGCAGGGGAGTGGCGTTCCTCTTTAATAACAGTCTCTTGCGACCTGGACTTGCTGACTTCTACACTACTCTTGTTTTCAGAGCGCTTCTTACTCTCAGAGCTTCGTTTAGAACTAGTAGAAGAGCTGTGACTGCTAGCACTGGTAGTAGCAGCAGCAGCTCCACTAGTGGCAGCACTGTTTGAAGTGGATGTAGATACTCCTCCAGCACCGCCATTACTGCTGCTGTTGTTGTTGCTGCTGCTGCCACTGCTGTTGTCAGTAGAGCGTTGCTTACTGGAGCTGCTGGACTCTTCCTTTTTAATGCTCATGCTAGATTGGTTGTTTTTCTCGGTGGAGCCGGCAGTCTTGCTAGGGATAAGGACATCTTCGTCAGACATGTCTGACTGTGGTGAACGTGTGCGGGCTTCACTCCCGTCCGTTTGATTGTTCATGGGTACATCACTGCCATCATCGCCATCTTCACCCTGTTGCCACACACGCTGCCGTTGACGCTCACGCTCTCGCATGTAGCCAAAATTGCGCAGTTCACTATCATAATCCTCATCTTCATTGGTCATGTTGCCCCTAAAGTGGCGCGTAAATAGACCTCTGCCACCTGGGCCATTTCTAAACATTGGACCATTGCCCCGGCCACCGTGCCCGCCCCGGCCACCAACGAAACCGCGGTGGAAATCTGGTCTGAAACCACCGCGGCGACCACCGCCGGGAGGACCATGCGGAGGCATGTCACCAAAGAACATATCGCCATGACCGGGTGGTCCCGGGGGTCCTGGCGGTCCGGGCCCAGGTCCCGGTGGTCCGGGGCCAGGACCTGGGCCTCCACGGCCGCCACCGCCCATTCCCATGCCATCTGGTGGTCCACCACGCATTGGGCCAATGTCTCCTCCCTGCTCTTCCAACTGCTTGTAGAAGGCGCTCCGGCTGTTCCGATTGGCAAAGTCAACCTGAGCCAAAAACAAATAAGCAAAAGCAGCTGTATTATAGTATAATGTGACACACACATACACTCAAGGTTAATATTAACTAGTCATAAAAGTGCAATAGGGTCCAGTGTCGATGGGTGATGCTGCTGAAATCATGATTCTAGTTCCAGACTAGCACCAATAGATCCGTAGCTACCCTTGAGGATATGTATGAAGCAACCGATACAATCATTCTGTTACCTTGATACCAAAAAGCAGTAACTGCATCAACAGCAGCAGCACCTATAAAAGTTGGGTCACAAAGAAGAGACTATACTAGACTGGAGAGGAAACTGACCTTGAGACGCGAACCATGGAAGATTTTCCCACGGAGCTCATCAGCAGCTGCCACTGCCGAGTCTTTACAGTCAAAGTGGACCAGCGCTGCTTTTTGAGCTGGGTTGACAGCAACTTCCAGGACTGCACCAAACCTGGAACACTTGCGAGCGACATCAGCATCAGATACATGATGGCTTATACCACCAATCCACAGGGTATGTGTGACAACTCGATGACCAAAGCCCACCTATTGGAAAAGAACGCAGAGAGAAATGAGAGTGAATAGTGGATAGGATGAGCAAGTAGCCAGGAACAAGTGCAGGCAAGTTGCAAAGAGTGAGGCTGCATTGACTTCTTCAAGATCAGGGGTACATAGACTTGGACCACAGCCCTCATAATACAAGTCTGCTGAGATGTTGTTTTATCTAAGTCTGCTGAGCTAGCTGCCAATGCATAGCATAAATCAGCACTGCTGTCAATGCATACAATAATCAGCACTGCTAACAGTATATGGCATAGTAGAGTAGAGTAGATATTGTTGCTAATGCATAGATTACAGTAACATTGAGTGCCGAAGAACACGGTCTCAGCTTCGGGCTAGTGATCTTCTTATTTCGAGATTCTGGTGTCTTTGGTTTTATTCTGTGACTGTGCACTCAAGTAGTACAGCTACACTGACTGTGTATGCAGGGCCACATGAAAAAGAAACTGGTGTTCCGAAATCTTTGTTTTAAGCATGGCACACTCTTTTAAAAACGTTAGAGATTTTCCACCCTGGAAGTTCTTTGGCGCCCAAAGTTACTAGTACCGTAGTCAAAGCTGCTGCAGATGCATAGCGTTGCCAGTACTGCTGACAATGCACATCTCATTGATAGAAGGCAATCACAGGCAAGCAGAGGCATGGCTGCTGCTCAACAGAATGCTAACCTTGCAATATGAGCGTCCAATCAGCTGTGCGTTCATCAGCGCTTTGGCTCTACACGCACTGGTCATGTCATTGAACTGGACAAACGCATACATGCCGGACCTCTGCGACTTCATGTCGACTTCCTGTGAGCCCATCAACATCACAAAGCCAACAAATTGTTAATACAGGACAATTGAATATCATCCATATCAAATCAATTATGCAACGCACTGCAACCGCGTGTGCGTGCGGATACGCACTACTCGGGAATACCCGGGAAGTCGACCATCTTGGAAGACGACGTAGTACATGTGCCAAAACGAAGCGTGTTTCAAACCTTCGACCCTATACATGTACTCAGAAGTCCTACATGCTCCATGATCTGTCATACATGCAACTATGCACGCACACACACACGCGCGTGTGCACACGTCGCCCACAAACACCTTGACATGCAGTAGCATTTCTACTTACCAGAATCTCCCCAAACCGACTGAAGACACTGCGCAAGTCATTGGGGGTAACCGCTTTATCAATGTTGCCTACAAACAACGTGCGAGTAGCGTTGACATCAAACTCTTCCTCTAACTCTCCGGTTACATCCTGCTCCACCGTGACTTGAAGCCGTCCAGCAGCAGCACGATGGTTGGGAGGATGACTAGGAACCGGTCCAGGTGACATCTCCTCTTCAGGACTATCTGTCATTGGTAAATCTGGAAAACCTTCAAAGGAACCCCCGCCAAAGCCACCAAATGCATGATAGCGCCTGCCACGGCCACGGAAGCCGCGCTCATTGCGTAGGGTTGGCAAAACTGTGCACAGAATCAGACCAAAGAAGTGTTCTAAATGTATAGAAACAACGGGGGTTTCACTTCCAACGTGCACCAAGAGCGTACTTATGTGTCTGAAATGGTGTCACTTAATCCATGTACATGTAATAACATGTGTGTGTGTGTGTGTGCGCGTGTGTGTGTGTGTGTGTGCGCGCGTGTGTGTGTGTGTCGAAATACTATAGTAATACCAGTATTTACTATTTCACCGACACGGGGAGAGGCGTGACTTCGCCTTTGCATGCCGGTAGGCAATCTTATTTATAGGTAACGATTTCTTGTGAAGCTTTTGTGTTCAATTTTATATTTCAATTGAGTGTTCTATTTACTGTAGTGTCTTGTATAAAAGCATGTCTTGTATAGAAGCCTGTTTTGATTACAAGCCTGATTTTTAAGATACACTGTCAACACATAAGCCTGGTTTAGTGTTGACATACATAGAGATACGTGATTAGAATATAAGCCTGACTTGAATAGAAGCCTAGCCCTGATATCGGCTTATACGGCCGTAAGCACCTGCTTTTATACGCGACAGTACGGTATTTCCGAAATTGGGTTGCCTTTTTGCTTTGACTCTTACTTCATGGCTTCACGCGATTGCCCTAATTGGTGTTGTGAATAAAACCGTTCTCAAGTATATACCATTTTGGTATTTACGGACGGTCCCTTACCTGAACAATTCGCCAGGCTGATTTTCATTTCACAGCCAAAGAAAGTACGATTTTGTACTGTTTCCATTGCACTCTCCGCTTCTTGAGCCCTGCAACATAGAGAACAAAGAAAGTTTATAAGTTTTCATTGGTGCTTCACACAACACAAATTATCTGATGCAGAAAGAAGTTGACAAGACCCACTGTCACAGAACTAGAAGAAATATCACCAGCATGCACAAGTTATCATAAGTGGCAGCAAACTAGCACGATGAATAATGATAATCCATACTCGTATACTCGACACAGCAGTAGCAATACCAGTACATACTTCTTAAATTCTACGACAGCAAATCGATTTCCGTTCTCTTCGTGGACATTGACTTGCTTTACTTCACCATGCTTCTTAAATTCATGGAATAGACCTTCACATAAGCTACGCTCTGCAGTGATCAAAGGAAGACAATTCAAAGCAACTAGTTTAGTGTCAAGACAAAAAAATAAAAACCACTTCCCCGTTTATAAGGTTGCATCCAATTTTAAGCCGTACCCTCCATTTTAGCTCTCTGCTATGTAGTTTCAGTGTGTTCACATGAGAAACAGATCACACTCGAATGCAAGTCACACCCCCTGCTTGCTTGTTGTGAAAGGTGTGACTTTCATTCAGGGAGCACAAATAAAAGTGACAGCTGTTCCAGAGATCTGATTCCCTTGTTTCAATTCTACTGTACCGCTTGGAAAGAGCAACAATGCAAGATGAGAATCTGACTTCTGCATGGCGGGTGTATTTCAAGGTGTCCGCACCGTGGCACAGACAAATGTGAGAGATGACATACAATGCCAGTGCTTGATATGATCCATGTCCGTATTTCCAACACAGTCATTTGGCAACACTGACAAGAGATCGTGTAAGACAGTATTCACATCACCCTACTATGGTTCGAGAACAGAAAACCTTCAGAAGTAGAGTTTCACTTCCATCACAATGACATGATCGTGAAATCATTTTGTGATCATTACCACTTATAGTCTGTTTCAAAAAGATTTACAATCAGGTTTGGGTCTTAAAAAGTATGAAGATAAGGGAAATTTGGACAACAAAGTACATAGAATGGCTTGTTAGGACACGGCAAATTGTTCTGTGAAGGTTTCGGAACAATTGGACCAACCGTTAAGGAGTTAGAATTTCGGCCAGGTTTCCGGCCTTTTCCCATGGTTTACAATTTGCCCAGGAAGCCAGTATCGATTTTTTTTATCAAAACCCACGATTTATCCCTTCCTTTTTGGCCTTGTGGTTATGAATGCTGTCTGCTGACCATGAAGTTGTGAGTTCAAATCCCAACCTATCCTCACGTCAAACTTTTTTTTCATTGTTTTGGTGATCAAGCTGGTACAAGACAAAGAAGGTGGCTGCACCAAACGACTTGTTGTTGGAGCTCGCGCTTCCTGCCGAACTGACTGACACTTGACTGGCTCACGCCATGTGAACACACCCACAACACTGCAATGGTGTGAGTGAATTATAATGGAAGTCATCGCGCTGTAGCTTTTTGAGATTTATTTTAGTATTTCAAGATCGCCAATTTATTTGAATTTAGCAGTCAACGCCGTCTTCTATCAGCGTTCACAAGCGTTTGCTTTTCTCAAAATGTCGTCGAAGTCACACGGATAGCTTTGCCAAGTCATGGCCTTGGGAATGAGTCCGTGTCGATGTCGTTTTCGTCACACGGTGAGTAAATTGCATCGCAGCTCAAAGAAACTATTTTGGTCACAAAACGGACCCATGCAGCTCGTCAACATTTACAACACTTTCGTTTCGACATGTCCTCTCTGACTCCATTATCGATACGAGGAAGAACTCGTTTGTTGTAAACCAGACGTACGTCCATGACTGTCTGTGTCAACGTGAGTGAGTTGTCATTTTTCCTGCTTTCGCGCGGAATATTTCTTCGAGTTCACAGTGAGTTTTTCCAGGCAGCGCTCGAGTGCTCATACGGTAAGACGCCAAACTCCGCGGGCGATCGCCAGGGTTGTAAATCTTTTTGAAACGGACTGTAGGGCATTGCCACTGCTTTAGAGCTAGCGAGGTAGGAATGCCAGCTTTCCTTGCCAACGTTTGCAGGATGCTGATGACTGGCACACAAAGGAAGTAACCAGCACCAGTACAACTCAAAAATTGTCAGGTGGTTTGGATGACTCAATAACTCAAAATGCCACCGGGTTTTGTAACCAAATATTCGAGTTGCACTCTCGGCTCAGTAAAGCACCAACTTCTGCACTTGGTTCGTGATCTGTTGGGCCCAAATCCTAGCCACTACCCTACACATGCATAATACAGTCATAGTCAAACTCTCCTTATCCCGATGAGTATTGCACTACTGTTGCGCTCGGTGAAATCCGACCCAAAGTGCAAAGCCAGCGCCCAGGACCAGTTCCAATTACGGTATTAAGGGCGCCAAATATGCACTCTGGGTCGGATTTCACCGAGCGCGACTACATGATCTCTGATGTACATCAGTTAGGACACAGAGGAGCATGCCATACCTGTGTGCCGATCCGAGATATTTCGAACAACGAGTACGCGCAAGTCATTACCCTTTGCAGCTGATGAGCTATTGGACAATCCACCGCCACCAATGCCACCAATGATACTAGCAGCAGCAGGAGCAGCATTACCAATACCACCATCCCGGCTTGATGCTCTTGGACGGCTGATGCCAACATCAGCCCTACCACGACGCACACTAGTTTCATTTCTGTACAAGATCAGTGTAGTAGAGAAAGACCGCACAATAGACCAAAAGAAATTGCAGTGGTACAACACATTCTCCTCAACACGGACGCAGAGGCACACACTGAGTGACGTCAACATAGACAGTTGCCAGTACATGGCCTAATAGGCCTGCCCTTATGAACACTGCCTTACAAGAGCCATGAACATGTCCCTTACGCCTAGGTCACACTACGCAAATTTGAAACTGGCCGAAGCGTCAAACCCAAGCACTTGACGCTGGCGTGGAGTCAGGCTGTGTTTACATGAGAAATTTCAACCTGGGTTGGAAGTCTGTACAATGGAAAAAAATAGGTGGGTGATTGTTTACATGAAGACAGTTGACCCGGGTCAATTACTGATATGCCGCCAAAAGTCCACTTCTCGAGTCGTGTATGGTCACGTGAATTCGAGCGAAATTTGCCTGTGCAGTGCTGCTCAAACCTGGTGCGAGATGCGCACAGAAGTACGGGAGTACAATTTCCCGTTTCAACCCGGGGCGAAATTACACCCCGGGTCAAGCGCAATGTGTCATGTAAAACGCGCCAGTCAATCTGTGTTCAGGGCGGGTTGAAACTTGACCCGGGTTGAAACGCCTCATGTAAATACAGCCTCGCACTGTATTTTTTGCTTTTGAAGCCGTAGCCTGACGCACTTCACAAAACCACTGTGGAGAACCAAATCGCTACGATAGGGTACGGTACACTATTTTCGAAAGTCACTGTTTTTTCATGCAAGTGCTGGCAGCGTCAACACAGCCGATTTGCTTGCGTCAGACGCTGCTGCGTCTAACGCTCAAATGTCCCACGTTTTCGTCAGTTGCCATGGAAAACTCATGAGTCTGATGCTGATGCAGCATTTTTGACGTAGTGTGACCGAGGCTTTATATTGAACATAACTACAGCATAGCCCTTCCCCAGAAAGCCTAAGATGTCTGACTTCTTACATTTTTGGGGATAAAGACGAAGGAGCGATGCAATCCAATGACAGTTGCTCATGGACACATGAAAACACCAGCATGGATCAATGCAACGCAACAATGCATCCAAGTAACACTGATCGTATTGATCATCGCCTGCCATCACCTGCACGCTTTCTCTCCAAATTAAACAGTCCAGAAAGCTAACGCATATAAAGCGCAAACTATAAGGACTGGTGCAGCATAAAACTCGCATCCATCTGCATCCATTCTGCCCAACCACGCTCCGGCAAGTGGCATTAGTACACTGCCAAAACTATTTGCACCAAACTCTGCACAGGCCTGGATCATGTCACCATGTAATTTGCCAATGACAGCAGCGTGCTTCCATGGTGCATGTGCTCATATACATGTGAAAGAGCATGCTCTTTGTCATGCATTGCAGCCTCCCAAACATAGCCAGCACTGCAACACTGCCCAACTCTACGAGAAGACAGCCAGCAACCATCAGCATTCTGTGCCAGATATCAGCGCCAATCCTCATCATGGATTCATAGTGCCATCCTCATCGCCATCACCAATAACAGCAGCAGGTTAAATACTACAGGCACAGTTGTCCACTCTCCTGCTTGCACAATATCCAAACTCTAGTGAGCAGGGATTAATGTTTCCTGTGAAACTAAACAGTTCCCTTCTCCTGTTGCAAACTGGCGCAGAATGCCTCCAGCAACCAAGTTCTGGATAAGGAGAGAAACTCCCTGGGGTACATCGGTCTGAACACACACACATACTCTGCTACCAGCAGCAACAGCAGCATTCCATGGCCATCTACTGCCCTGCTACTAACACTAGGAACAGCTCGTACTCCAAGAGCTACAGCAAGTCTTCCACAATCCATTCTTCGCTCAGATATCAGAGAATCACTACACGGCCCTAAACAGCCAATCAGCTCCAGTCACCAATGTGCCGGCGAGCCTCCAAAAACGTCGGCCAGGTAAAGCCAACGACGAAACGATCCAATTCCAGGACTACAATTTTTGAAAAATGGGGCTGGCACAGCATTTCACCACGACTGCCTGTAGAGGAAGGTCCGCCTGCCATCCAGGTAAGCGCACCAAACGCCAGGAGAGAGGCTGGTCAGGCTGCACACAGGACACTCCTCACTTCGATGAGCAACGAAGCCAGCAATCCCAGTGGATTTCAAGTATTTCCCATACAAGAACATCGCACAAACTTACAAGTCACTCCTCCGATCCTGCCACTTCTTGCGGGAACGATTTAGACTAGCCAGGGTTGTCTCGCTGTACTCTGTTCGCACATCCTCTCCACTGATAGTAACAGAAGCATCGTGTGCAGATATGGCTGATTTGATGTCCATAAAATCCACAAGTGCAGTTCTTTCTTCGCCGTCCTCTCCAGCAGGTAGGAGTTTCACCTTTTCGATAGGACCGAATCTGCAGGAAAAATACGCGCCACTTAGACCAGGTTCTCAAGCAAATAATACGTGTATGTGTGTGTATCTGGGCGATAGAGAGAGAAAAAGAGATAAAGGAAGAGAGAGAGGGGCAGAAATGTTACCTATCAAAAGCTTCCTTGATTCCATCCTCTTCGCAGGACTCGGGAACTCCAAAGACGATCAGATGGCGGCTTTCACGGGCCATGGTTTCCACAGATAGTACAGGGAGGTCTATAGGAAAGACATGCTGCTATGGGACAACTAAGCGACATGAACGCCTCCTTCCACCCAAGAAAAACACAACTAAAATCTGTGCTGGTGATGGTGTATGGGAGAAGAAATCATCGAGTCCCATCTACATCGACCTGGTCTGCACACAAGCAGCTCTGCCATGCCATGCCATGCCGGGCCGTGTGTGTGAAGTCCGCTCTGATTACCACGCGCGCCGGTGGACGCTAGCGCGCTCTCCTGCCCGCATGCAGCGCTAGTTAGTTCTATGAGTATGAGTAGGATAGGACCAAGACTGGCAAGAGTCCCTAACGGGACTCTTGATAGGACTCGTTGACCTACGCGCGCGGTTAGCTAGCTGCGTGCATGCAGCGTAGATCAGTATCGCGATCGAGTCCTTGGAAGCGCGTCGTAGTAACGAACGGGAACGAGGTGTGCGTAGCAGATGATCACTGATCTACCAATGACTCGACTATGTGGCTGAGCTGTACATAGATCTACTAACTCTTGTACATGACTCATACTTCAACGTCGTTGACGTCCATCATGATTCATAAAGACTAGACTATGTAGTACAGATTGTATATCAATCTCGTTTGGGTTTGAGGTCAGTGAGGACATACATGTACAGCGCCGGTTGCACGTGGCGGATGATCCAACACGAGTCACGAGACTGTTAGGCGGTGTTTACATGAGTCGTTTCAACCCGGGTTGAGTTCGACCCGGGTCAGCTTTCAACCCGCCATGTGCATAAAATGAATGGCGCGTTTACATGACGCATTGCGCTTGACCCGGGTTGAAATTTCGCCCCGGGTTGATTTCAACCCTCCCCCCAAGGGGAGGGTTGAAATCAACCCGGGTCAAGAAAATCGTACAAACGTACTTCTGTGCGTATCTCGCGCCAGGTTTGAACGGCACTGCAGATGCAAATTTCGCGCGAACGGATTCACGTGACCATACAGGACTGTAGAAGTGGACTTTTGGCGGCATATCAGTATTTGACCCGGGTCAACTGTCTTCATGTAAACGCTCACCTCTTTTGTCTATCGTACAGACTTTCAACCCGGGCTGAAATTTCTCATGTAAACACAGCCTTAGTGTACATGTTAGAGCCGAGAGTAGTACTCAGTAGTAGTAGTCATGGTAGTACTCAGTAGTAGTACTAGTAGTATATCATGCAGTACAATTGTAGATCTACTCAGTATAATAATTATTTTTATTATTATCAGTGTACTACGAAAAAAAGTGTAGGCAGTCGAGTCGTACGCGTCGTGTACGATGGTGTAGGTCTACATGTACAGTACAGACGATCTAGACGACTCCCTGATTGGAAAGGCTTCCTGTCTGAAGCCTTTCCATACTGGTACTCGATGTTCCAGTTTTGTGACACGAGAATGGCACGAGAATTAGTGTACCGCTGAGTGTACCGCTATACACTTGGTCGACACGTAGTCGACACGTTGTTGATACTTTTTTGACACGTGACCCCGTCAACGGTCTGCTTTGTAATTGTGCCAATGCCACTCGGTAAACGCCGATGTCGCGTACGACAAAGACCACTATCCCGTACGCGAAATAGTTGAGAACTGCATGACGTGGACCTAGACCTGACGGCAAGGACAACTGCGAGGAGGCCCCTTTCGGTACCCCTGACGGGAAGGAGAACTGCAGAAGTCGACGAAGTCGAACGAGGAGGCCCCTTTTCCGTACCCCATACTGCAAAGTGCCATTGATGGATACCTTTTGCACCTGGAACGACCCCTTAAACGCTGTCGCGGCGACTATCCCGTACGCGAAATAGTTGAGAACTGCTGACGTGGACCTTTTGCACCTGGAACGGCCCCGTAAACGCTGTCGTGTCGGCGGAGTGAATGTGCAGGGTATTAGTCTAGGGTGAAAAGAATTGCTGCAAAGACGTCCCCTCTACTAGGCTCTAGGCCTTTGCCTTTGGAGACATCGTCGGCGAACTGAATGCGCAGGGCGAAAAGAATTGCTGCAAAGACGTCCGCTCTAGGCCTTTGGAGACATCGTGGGAACTCCTTCCGGTACTATACAAACTGCTGACGTGGCCGTGGACATGTACATGGAGAGTCATGGTGGGACTTCATGTACATGGATACATGGTGGGAATTCCTTCCGCCACCCCCGTACCGCAAAGCCAACGGTGGGGAAGGAGAAGTGCAGACGTGCAGGAAGACGAACGAGGAGGAACCAGGACGAGCGAGCAATGGCAGGACTAGCTGGACCGTAAGTAATAGCTGAATTGTGCATGACAACTTGACATCCATGCGGCACTCGCCACTTGCCACTGCATATTTCTTGTCCACTAACAATGTCTCTCCTCTGCCCCCTGTGTGTCCACGGCCCTGTTGCTGAATTGGCCCGATGAATCGAATGTCTTCCGCAACTGGAACGGCCCCGTGAACGCTATCGCGTCGGCGACTGAATGCGCAGGAGGGAAAATATTGCTGCGAAGACGTCTCCTCTAGACGACGGTAAGGCACCCCATTCATATGTTGCCAGTGTGTGCCAGGGTATCGCGCGATGGTGAATGCGGAATGATGAAGGGTACGGTGGGACTGTAGACCTGTTACCTTCTACTAACACGTTATCAGGTGGAGAGTGTCTTGTACTCACGTTATCAGGTCGAGAGCGTATTGTAGTCACTCTCTCTATTCCTGTACTTCATTACGTTAAAGGTGTACGTATAACTTCTCAAAAAAATTTAATGGTCTACAGTCGTGTCGGAAGGGTACGGTGGGACTGTAGACATGTTACCTTCTAACACGTTATCAGGTGGAGAGTGTCTTGTACTCACGTTATCACTATATCAGGTCGAGAGCGCATTGTAGTCACTCTCTCTATTCCTGTACTTCATTACGTTTCAGGTGTACGTATAACTTTTCCAAAAAATTTAATGGTTCACGTCTTCAGATAGAGAGCGTATCGCACCCACTGTCTAGTCTCTGTAGTGCATTGAGATTTTGTTGATCGAACATGAAATGGATACACAGACAAAGCCAGGCCAAGTACATGGCGAGATGTCGCCAGAAGAACGTCTTCAGGTAGAGAGCGTATTGCACCCACTGTCTAGTCGATTTTGTGGATCGCACATGAAATGGATACACAGACAAAGCAGGCCAAGTACATGAGAGAGTGGACGATGTGCAGATCGACACGGCCTGCGGGTACTTCATTAAAGTTACCCGTGACATAATTATTATTATTATTATTACTAGGATAAAAGTTAATCACTGCAAAAACATTGCCAAGTATGTGAGCACTTTGGACTTGACAGAAGAGTGCACGGGCGACGTTGACAAAACATACTGCGGTATCGCACATGAAATGGATACACAGACAAAGCAGGCCAAGTACATGAGAGAGTGGACGATGTGCAGATCGACACGGCCTGCGGGTACTTCATTAAAGTTACCCGTGACATAATAATAATAATAATTATTATTACTAGGATAAAAGTTAATCACTGCAAAAACATTGCCAAGTATGTGAGCACTTTGGACTTGACAGAAGAGTGCACGGGCGACGTTGACAAAACATACTGCGGTGACTGTCACTATCATGACAGCAGGGCACATCGCACGCAGCATCGCAGATCGTGTCGAATTGCGCATCATAATATTGCAAAATTGCTCCTGTGCATGCAAGTGGATTTCACTGCACTTCTCAGTTTGGGAAATGCTCGATTATGACAATTTTCCGTGTGAGTGCACTAGCCCTGAACAGACATGTAGGTGACTCGTAGCCTACCTCACGACCTTCTGCTTTCTTTCTTCATCACTTGTATCTTGCAGGTATATCATCCCGTGACGACCACATTGAAGTCTGAATTTGAAGTGTGAAGATGCTTCAGCAACCACATCGTACTTTTCCATTGCTTTCATTGTGCTTCTACTGTGCATGTGTGTAACTTGTGGGGTAAACATGTGATGACATTGTATGCTGGCGACACGGTCAGATGTTCATGCGTCTAACGTACACCTGCATGTTATGCATTGAAAAGGGTTTGCCACTTGCGATCCTGGGACGAGTATCAGGTCCGCTTTGTCCTGTGTGGGCTGTATCAGATTGCTGTTCACTTCTCTATCTGTTGGATATGTGACTTTCTGCAAGTTTCTGGTGTATGATGGCCACGTCCTTGCTTGTCACTTTGTATGATAATTCTGTATTCGCTGCTTCCATGGCATGGTCTGCAAACTGCAATCCTTGGGCAAATGTCATGTTTGCTATGTTGTGCTTTGGCCGTCAGCTTGTCTACACGCTGTAGTTGAATTATTTTTGTTTCACAACTGACTTCCTCAAGTACGGTGGCCACTGCTTTGCATGGCATTATACATGAAGAATTTCCTGTTTGTGCCGTGTGCATGTGCGTATGTGTGCGTGGCCACGTGTGTGTGCCGTGTGCATACACATGTTTGTGTATCTGTGTGCGGGGTAGCGAGGCGGGGAGGGCTGGTATGTATCAGTGTGTTATTGCAGTCCCATGGCTACATACAGTACATCGCGCGCGTGGTCATCATGTTTACCTTCGGGGTTGGGGTGGGGAGGGAACGGAAAAAGAGCTGAAATTATCCATATAAAAATCGCTCTGTGAGCGGTTCTGAAAAACCTTTACTGGTACTGCCCCGTCGTAAAAGTAAGAAATTAGAACTGGCCCATTGTCCCCCCAAATGCGAACTGATCCACCTAAATCGCGAATGACGGGACCCGAACGCACCAGTAGCACGAGGTTCCTACCTGTGGATGCAGATGGGGACGTTGGTCCGGACCATAGGCCATGTACTGTACTTGTAGCGGTAGGCTTCCCTATCAAAATAATAAATTCTACTGCTACTACTGGTGTTACCCTATGATAATTGCCGTGATCCTGTGCCCTCCCGACCTCGTGCTACTGGTGCGTTCGGGTCCCGTCATTCGCGATTTAGGTGGATCAGTTCGCATTTGGGGGGACAATGGGCCAGTTCTAATTTCTTACTTTTACGACGGGGCAGTACCAGTAAAGGTTTTTCAGAACCGCTCACAGAGCGATTTTTATATGGATAATGTACTAATACACCATGTACGTCAGATCAGTAGGCCTTTCCGGATTATGTGTTTGCATATTTTTGCATTTTGGGGGTCAAAATGCATTTTGTCCATTTTGACCCACTTTGGGTCAGGGAGTCGTAAAATACCGGTATTTTACGACTCCCTGCAAGCGATAGGTACTTCACGATCACCATGAATGATCACCATGGTGCCAAATGTCACGCGACTAGCTGTCGCCATTTTGTTACCATGGCAACGGTGGCATTTTTTGTGCTTTTTGGGTAATTTTTTGCATTTTCTTTAGAATTTTTTTTGATTTATAGGGGTTTTTCAAAACACTTTCCATTTCCATTTTAGACCAAGAAAAAACGCATAATCCGGAAAAGCCTACAGATCAGCCGGCCAGATATGCACCGGTAGTACGCGCGCGGTAGCTAGACGATACGCGCGCGGTAGCTATGAGTATGACTCGAGTATGACTATGATATGAGCGCGCTAGCGCTACGTTGACGCAGCGCAGTCTGCGCCGGCATGCACATGATCTGACCAACTCAAAAAATTAGAAAATAAAAAAATCTTGAAGAACAAAAAGCTGAGAAAATATGCGAGCTTGATGTGGAAAAAGGAGTGTGGAGCGAAGTGAGCTTTCGAGTTGTTGAAGTTCCAATTCAGGATAAACCTTTGTACCTTTCAGCCAGCAAGTATCTTGTTGTCAAGTCACTTGTAAACTGCTTTATTGTTTATCACTTCTCCTGGAATAGAATAAAGTAAAACAGTTGCTCTGTTTGGTATTTTACTGACGTGATGGCTCAGGGTGACTTCGGAAATCCTCTTAGAAAGTTCAAGCTCGTCTTCCTTGGCGAGCAGAGCGTAGGAAAAACTTCTCTCATCACAAGATTTATGTATGACAATTTCGACAACACCTACCAGGCAACCATCGGAATAGATTTTCTATCCAAAACTATGTATTTGGAGGATAGAACAGTGCGCCTTCAACTGTGGGATACAGCTGGTCAAGAGAGATTTCGTAGTTTAATTCCAAGTTATATTCGTGACTCTACGGTTGCTGTTGTTGTGTACGATATCACGAATGCGAATTCATTCCAGCAGACCAACAAGTGGATCGATGACGTGAGGACGGAGAGAGGACAAGATGTTATCATTATGCTTGTTGGCAACAAAACCGACCTTGCCGACAAACGCCAAGTGTCAGCGGAAGAGGGAGAGAGAAAGTCCAAAGAGCTTAATGTGATGTTCATTGAGACAAGCGCCAAGGCTGGTTACAATGTAAAGCAGTTATTCAGACGAGTAGCTGCAGCACTACCAGGTATGGAGAACAATCAGGCCGAGAAGAAGGACGAGAATCTCAGGACAGTTGAGATTGTGCCTGATCAAACTCCCCAAGCAGATGCCTCAGGTTGTGGATGCTGACCAATCTGAAAATTCAGTCCAGTCTCCAATCTGGTGCTTCCAAGCTGCAGGTGCTACTACCTACGTTTTAATGGTGAGCCACGGTAGGTATGGGTTAGATATTTCTTCCTTTCGTCTCGTTAGTCCATTCTTTCTTTATTTTTCTTCTCTGGTCTATTGCACGAATGCTGATCACAGGCGTGATTGTTGCCATGACGACAGCATTCTTTAACCAATTAAAACTTTGCACAGCGTGGCGGAGGTTGGAATGTCTTTCAGATTAAAAAAATCTCATTTTTACGGTGGGTCGAACATGTACTGTGTACAGTGGACATCTCGTAGTCATGTCCTGTATGTTTGCGTTGATACTGCCATACGATATCCTAGTCACAACTGCTGGCCTGCCATTGCATAGCTGCTGGCGATTGTGTCACTCCCGCTGCCATTGCAAGCAGCAAAGAGTAGCATGATGTGACAGCACAGACAGTAGTGCTTCTGTGTATAGATGTTTGTGTATATGTGTGTGTGTGTGTGTCCTAATCCGCTTCACAGTCATACGCCATGATTGGAAACCTGTATCCCCTCCTGCCTTGCCCGTTATACTCACTGCCTACATGATCGCCACCACCAGGCTTTGCTATACCCACCACTTGTATGCATGTGTACTGACTACGCAATGTTACAAGCGTGTTATATTTGCCCTTGCTGCCGCCATCATGTCACCGGCACATTTTCTACTAATTTCTCATTGCTGTTCTTGGTTGCTACCATTCATCATCAGCTTTTATGCGTATGCTGCTTTGCAGTGTCTTGTCCTGGACTTGTATGGTTCTGTTAGATTTTTCATAGGGATTGAATTATTGACCATTATTATCTACCCTGCCAATTTTGCTGTATGAAGTGCATTTTTTAAGAAATCTGTGCCTATTTGTCGTCTGGTGGTGTGTGCATGTTTTCATGTTTTCTGCATTTTTATGGGCGAGCACGCATGCCCACCTGTGTGCAATGGGCAGTTGTAATTTCATGTTGCCGCCCAGTGTTATGCTCAACTTCTCCTAGTTGTTTGGTGCCTTCCCGGTAAATGGGGCAGTATCCTCGCCTTCAGCCTGTTCCAAGTAGCCTCTGCATGACAGTAAGCGAGTTGATGAATTTAGTTTGTGAAACATCGTACCGGTGTCCTATCATTACACACAGCAGATCAAAGTACATGTACAGTGCTGGCCAAAGAAATCGAACCTCGTGAATAAAGTAGCGCCGCGTTAGAATGCACAGACCAGTGTGTGCAGTGCAAGGGGTGCGTAGCGCCTGGCGCTATTTTATCTGTCCCTGCGGGAATTTGCGGAAAAGACTTGCGGCAGAAAGTAACAAAAAGTGCGGAATGATGCAGAACTTGCCAGGAATTTGCGGAATTATTTGCAGAAAATTGCGGATTTGGACCAAATCACGAAATTTGTTGCATCGTATATCTACTCGGGAGTCGTAGTGTGCAAATAACCTACAGGATCATGGAAAGAACTGTGTGAAAAGTGCCAAAAATGTGAGATACGGTGCAGAAAACAACAAAAAACGCAGGAAATCGCGGGTTTGGGCCAAAATCGCGAAATTTGTTGCATCCGTGGAATCGCGATTTCCTGGAGGGACAGTTATATTCAAGAGGTTGGATTTCTTTGGCCGGCACTGTCATGTTCTCAAGTGGTAAGCAGCAGCTTTCGGCCTGCTTATCAATAAAGTAATTCCACCTCCACCAAACGCGCTCTCTGGCCGACCTCACACACCAGCAACATGACCCCAAGTAAGTTGTAGATACTGACAAAATAATATTTTTAATTATTGCACTGTACGTACATGAACGGAAAAACCACACAGCAGCACACACTTATCATTAGCCACTGGTGGTGAAGTGCACAATCCCCTCCCCCCCCCCCCCCCCCCACACACACACACAGCAATCCAAAGAATAGGATGTTCAGTTGTAAGTCCTTGCATACATGGTTTTCGTGAATGAATAGATCCTAGCATAGATGTCCAGCTCGACAGAACAAAGTGTTCCCATGGTGGATACAAGACCGGTGACATTATTATAATAATTATTATGACGGGTATTCTGGCACTCTAGTACATAGGCCAGCAACCATACACTATACGAGAGCGCAGCTATGGGGCCTACTACTAGTACAGGGCGTAGAAATAAAATACCGGTGAAGACAGTAAAAAAGTGTACTGCAAACATAATGGGAGAGACACGCTGCTGGAGTACCCGAACAACAATGCCGCCACTCAACTGCCATTCACTCGTAACTGCCGTTTCTTCTCCTTCTTTTTTACCTTCAAATGCTCAATGTCGGTGCGGGAGAGTTTGGGCTTTTTCGGTGGAGGCTGCTCCGGGCCAATGGTCAATTCTTCAGTGTCGAAATGATGTTGCATGTGACGGATGGTATGATCTTCACTGCTACTGGCAGCTTTCTGAAAAAGAGCCGAATTTTTCTGGAATTTCCCAGTGTAGGGATTGAATGCTCCTTGGACACTGTACTCCTCATACTGCTTGACATAGCCGCCGGCACTAGTGCCGTTGCCATGGCTACTGTGGACACCACTACCAGTGCTTACACTACCAGACTGTGCTACATAGCTGTCAACAGTGCCACAGCTGCTGGCAGTTGGTGTTGATACTGCAGCAGCATCGCTGCTGCTGCTACTGGGTAACTTATCGGGTGAAGCCACAGGGCCGGTTGGCATCTCCGCTGTCGCTGCTGCAGCAATGGTTGGCGATGAGGCACTGGGAGCTGGAGAAGACGCTGGTGACGAGCCACTGCAAGACCCACTAGCAGCGGGAGCGGAAAGTGAGGTATCTTCAGCTGTCAGAACTGGCCGCTCAGCTACAACTTGCCACCACGGCTTGTCGGTGGCTGTTAGCTCTGCTGGCTTATCCACAGAGCAGCTGTTGTTGGTATCCTTGGGTTGCTCTTCAGCTTTGGCCTTGTCGATACGACTCAGCAAAGCTTCAAGCTGATGAACCTCCTCAGGTAAAGAAGCCAACAGTTGACGTTCTGTTCTTCCAGGCTGTTCAGCAGCTTCTTCGTCCACAGTACTCCCAGCAGTAGTCTCACTAGGCTTCTTAGCAGTGTTCACAGCAATGTTTATAGCTGTATAACTAGCCGCTGTTGGTTTTGAGTTCGGTACTGGGATCGGTACAAAAGGAGCAGGCAAGGATGATGATATGGCATGAAGTGCAGCCTGCTGACGCACATGAGTGGCATACCATTCGGTGTAGTCTGCTTTCTGCGCCGATGTCAACTGTTCCCAGTAGATATCCCAGTCACTGCCCTGGCCGGCAGCATCATGCTCTGGACCAACAACAGCATCTTCAGCTTCGGTGACTGGTTTATCTTCTAAATCCTCCTCCTTTGCTGGTGTGTTGCACGTTGGTGACTCAGAACCTGGAGATGGAGAGGCACCATCGTCCGTTTTGCTGCACATTGCAATAAACAAGCCAAACAACACACGCAGGCACACATACAAGCACAAGCACACATGCACACACGTGCAAAATACAGATCAATCAAGAGAACTACGATTATGAAGACTTGCAGACTCCACTGAATCAAGCTTGAGCAATCCACAAGAAGCCCTAGTGTTTTCCTGCTTGAAATCTCTACCTCACAATTCAATTTTGACGCTCCCTCCATCCTCAGCAGATAACAGATACGATCATTTTCCTGACGTTTTTTAGTGGTTAGTTGTCAATCTGCAAAGTTCGCCACAAGAAAATGTTCTGGAATCTGAATCAATCATGGTGGCCGGTGTGTTGGAATGACGGCACAGCAAATCCTTTTCATAAATAAACCATACAGCAGCAGTGACAGCGGCAGCAACAACTGGCAACAAGCCCCGGTGGAAGAGTGGCAGAGGCATACCATGCTCATAACAAATGTTAAACTACTTTGACATCACCACTATCTCAAGGAAAACCTTCATCATCAGTATCTGCATGTAGTACCATCGCGACCAAAGGACAGAGAGAGAGAGAGAGAAAGAGAGAGAGGGAGGGGGGGGGGGAGAGAGAGGGAGAAGAGAGAGAGAGAGAGAGAGAGAGAGAGAGAGAGAGAGAGAGAGAGAGAGAGAGAGAGAGAGAGAGAGCTGATCAGATATCGCTTACCCGGGATCAAGATCTACTGGTTCATCATTCACACCAAATATAGCCTCCAGCGATGTAGCAACCCAGTTCAAGTTGAAGCCATAGCCACAGCTGCGACACTGGAACGATGGCACCTCCTGACCATCTGATACAAACAATAGGCCACAAACCCCCACCAGTGCAACGTCAGTACACACAAGCATGCACATAATCGTGGACATATCAGGTACAGCACATCAGCAACACAGTGGTGCAATGAAGTCTGCGGATAGGATTCCTAAAACAATTCCTAAAAAATGTTTGGTAACCTTAAACCTCAGTCACTCCCTTGTTACCATTATACAAGACACTTGAACACAATAAGTTAGTAAGTTAGACAAAGACCAAAACCAACATACAATGTACTTATACAGTTCAACTTACAAGCAATCCACATTCAGCAACTTGAGACGTCACAAGGTTTAAAAAATTATGTAGTACCGGTACCTACTGGATGACGGGCAAAATTCGCCCCTACTACGAAAGTAAGTACCTCCCCCTCCCACACACACACACTCGAGCAAAGTAGTGAAAAGTCGCCATCACCATGAATGAAGCCATGTCGTGCCCGAGTGCATAGTCTAGTGTTTGTAGCGCAGGAGCCGTGGGGTGCTGGGCACTGTTTTATTCAACATGGAGCCGTGGGGTGCTGGGCACTGTTTTATTCAACAGAGGTCTGGGGATTGCACTGTCCATCACTGCAGTAGCGGCCCGTGTCATCAATACAGACTGACTGACTACTAAGTATGATAGTACACTGTACTGCTCATGGATAAGCACTGTCAGAGAAGGGTAGGCATAGGATAACACACGGGAAAATCGGATTCACTCAGAACTAACCTTCTGGTGGAGGTAGCTTCTCAGCACAGCCGCAGAGCAGGAGGTTGCGTAACAGAGGTGGAAGATCAGCGTCTGGCTGAGACTCCGGGCATAGAATAATGTACACAACATCGGATGAGAAGCAGTACGGGCACGCACCAGTCATGGACACAGGATACACTGGAGCTGTGGCAGATTGATCATCGTCCTTCCCTGTCCCATCGCTGCCACCATCAACAGTTGCGGCATTTGTGACCACTACCGAGTCTGCACTATTTTCCTTACCCGCTGCATCACTGCCAGGGTTGTCTACCTCATCTGTTGCTTCATCTAACACTTGCCACTCTGCAATATTCGATGGTGACAGCATACTCAGGTCATCATTACCAACACCGTCGGGTGACAGCACATCGGCTGTCATAGATGCATCGTGATCATCACCACCAGCGGCAGCAGCAGTGCCATGACCGGTGCTAGTATCTTCCTCTTTTCCTTCCTCATTGTCATCATCATCATCATCATCGTCGTCATCATCGTCTGACGAATACACTACCAGATTGGAAAGCCTAACTGAAGCAGGATTGGCAAGAGTGCCAGGAACACAGCTAGTTGACGAAGTGTCCTCACTGCCCCCTGTACTGGCTGCAGCTTGCCTTGTTGTCCTACTCTCCTGTGGGACAAGCGATGCTAGTGGCTGATTGGCAGAAGAAGCCATAACGGCACCATACGGATAACGGAATGCAGGACTACTGTCGACGGCTAAGGATGAGTATGGTTTAGTGACGGCGTTGGAGTGGAGGTACTGTGGTTGGGTGATGGAAGGAGATGCTGAGATGTTTGACACACTTGTGGCAAGATTAGAACTTGCAGACTTTTCAGTAGTTGTAGTAGTAGTACTAGCTATCATAGTAGATGTGGCGGATGATAATTCATACCCATCACGCTTATTATCTAAAGCAGCTGTCACAAGTGAAGTTGAGCCTGAAGTACGAACTTCGCTATGTACATGGCTTGCAATTTGTGAAACATTATCCTTGCCTTCCTTTGGATCAGGTACACATTGAGATGCATGTGCCTCACCCTCACCCGGAACTCCCTGAACAGCACACTCAGCAATAGAAGACATATCTGAAGCGGTGTCAGACACAGGCTGATCTGTGGCATCGCAGTCTGCACTCGTGCTAGTAGTAGAGTGTCTCTCCGATTCCACATTGGTTGCTGCTATTGCATCTACGATTGATGGCGCTTGCTTCTTTCCCTCTTCTTGAGACGGTGAGTCAAATGCCATGTGGCTCATCAAGATGCTACTGACAGTGTTTCGCACCTGTGATACTTTGTTTGTTTGTTGTTTATCACTGACATTGGCGTGGCTTGCACTGCTTCTTGACTTTCGGCGAAGAGCAGCAACCCTTTGCTTGGCAGCTTGCTCATCGTAGGTCTGTGAGAAGCTAGCATTGCTGGCACGCAACACCTCCTGAACATTGACAGCACTCCATGATTCGGAAGACATAGCGCAGTTCTCTTGACCAACACCGCCAGCTTCGGTGGTTCCTGCAGCAGCATTGACGGGCATTGGCGCGCTGTCGCCAGACCTGGATGACTTAGAATTCAACACACGATTTTGATAGAACTGCCAAACTGTGCTAGATACTCCATCCGGGCAGGTCTCAGGCTCCTCGGTGATCTCGCCACATTCGGAAGAGTCATGATCAGTGTTGAATGATGCCACTGGTGTTGGAGCTGCAGATTTGATACCGACGTTAGAGACAGTGTCAGGCTCATGTACCTTACTATCAATACTGGAATCAGTGCTACTTGGCAGAGTTGGAGCAGCAACACCATCTTTGATACTGGAGCAGGTACCAGCTATGGCTGTGTTGACAGAGGAGGCAGTCTGAAAAGTTCTATTTGTCGGCATTTCCCGACTACTGTCGCTTGCAGATGCTGAGAACTGAGCTGCAGGACTATCAGCAGCATTATGACTATCCGCAGTACTGGACAGGTCTGGTCGTTCAGACTGTTGACGAAATGCAACATTGTTCTCCGCCGAACCAAAAGACTTCCATTTCTGCTGCTGTGGCTGATCGGCATTGATACTGGGTCTGACAGCAGCAGCAACAGCATATCTGGTTGGTGAGCTGTCCTTTCTCTCTTCGCGAAGGGACACGTTCTTGACTGTGGCATTTGACCACCGTGAACGTTTTTCACCGGATGTTGTTTTACGTGAAAGCAGCAACGACTTGTTCTTCTGTTCACCGTGCTGATGGCCGATATTAATCTCACATTCCTTGCGCACAGACCGCAATGTGGATGCGATGGTGTCTTGCAATGAAGATGGTGCAATCGTGCTAGCAGAGGGCATTGTCGGCTGATTGCTATTGCTGAATACAACCGGAGCGGCGCTGGGAAAGGTGGGCTGCAGCTGTTTCAAACACTCATGACCTGGATATGTGAACACCATGGCCATACGCATGCACAAGCACACCCCGCATGCACACCCCGCATGCACACCCACGCACACCCACACACAAGCATGCACATCCACACCCAAGCACGCATACCCACACACAATATCATAAGTGGTTGGGTCCTCACCAAGGAAACACATCTGTTGCTATTCCGTGTTGCTACTTAGAGTTTCTTGAATCAATCACACATCAGATGATGTAACAAACTGAAGCAGGGACATACGGACCACTGCAACATATACCAGCTACACAGCAAGACACACAAAAGGAAGTGTGAAGTGTGACCAGTCGGGGAGATGTCCTATCTAGGACATCGCACTCTGAATGAGTCTGATTGGTTACCTGTCCCAGAGTTGTCATGGAAGCGTCGGTCGCGCACACGCGATGAAAAGAAGTGCTGCGTGAGCATTTCTGAATGTATGTGGAGGATGCACGATCGTAATGGCGATGGATTTCTTTCCGAATTGGTCAAGTTTGAGGGAATAGGCGGAGAATATCAGACATCGGCGGGGATTGAGGTAGTGTATATTCGATTCTCCATCGAATACCCGACCGAATGGCCGTTTTCGTTTGGGGATTTCATGTGGGGTTTCTCGTAGCCACGCGGCGCTTCTTTGGAAACGATTGGTTCTAATTTTGAATATTTTGGCTTTGGAATGTTTCTTCACCATGTTCACGCCCCGTGCGTTCATTTCGCCCCAAACCTGGCCATGCAGAGGAGGAAGACGAGCCAGCAGGCGCTAGGCCCGTAAATTACTGCCTGGAAGATATTATTTGGCCAAAGCTTGCTGTTGGCGTTTTTGATTTCTTGGATACGACAGCTCTTGGCTAAAACTGGACCTTGGACGGTCTTTCTTGGATATCAACCCAGGACGTGGTTGTCATGGACGTATCGCCATCGCTTTCAGCCAGATCCTTCTGCTGCCTGAAGCCAATGGCGAAAGTAAAAACTTTATCGCAGCAGCAGCTACTGCTCTGCTGAAAGTGCGAACACAAATTGCTTCGCCAATCCTCTTGTGCACTTGCAATTTTCAATTTGACCAAAACGATTCGCTTGCCAGTTCCTTTGTCCAGGCGTACTCCACAACGAGGAAAATAAAATTCGTGAAGGTAAGAGGCAAGATACGAATCTCGACTCGCTTGAGGCAAGCCGCCAGGAGAACGACAACTAATAATTACTTTTGAGACGAAAGGCCTTCGTTGCGTTTGTTTTGAGTGCGACATGTTCATCTTCCTCGGACGCGACACAAAGTTTTGAGTCACGTGTCACGATTACTATGGGAACAGCATAGTATGTATGCTGGGGCATGCTGGGTTCCGTGATGTCCTATCTAGGACATCACCAGGACTGGTGACAATAAGATACGATGACAAGTCCATTTCATAAGATGCTTCACTTGGCGTGACGAGTACCGTAGCTCCTAGTTGAGTCTGGTGTTAGTTCCAGTGACAATGGTGCAGCATGTCCTGGTCATACACTACTAAGCAGTAGGTACTGGTGGTGAAGTTGGCAAGTCAGTACTTATTGTTACGCATGTTCGTATACAGTGCTGCTCAATGAAATCCAACCGTGTGCGTCAAGTACAGGATCATGACCCAGCATCCACGCACATACAGCCACATGGCACTCTCCAAACGAAGAGCACAGACCCCGGTCTACTGTATCATCTCGCGCAAATGAGTCAAGGATGACCTGATTCGTTGTACTGAAAGTTTTTCACGAGACGCAGACGAGACTCAACCTCCCCGAAAAAAATTCACGATTCGTGTTATACTCAATTACACTGAGCTCTCAGCATCCGTAGGAACGTCATCACCCGCACAGGATCGTTACCCACCCCAAGATTAGGCCGCAAAACCCAACTTTCTCACTTGTCAACGAGTGACTGTACCTCCGTATAAACGTGGTGCGAAAATGACTTACCAAGCTCCATTAGCTGGCGCATGTCCACGGGCTCTCTTTCTTCACACTGGATCTGTGCAGAGGGACGAACATGGGAAAAGGATGGCAAACAAACAACACAAGAATCAACTTCAAGCTAGCACAGTGTTTCTCAGGACAGGCCGCTCAATGTTTTGCTTGTGGGCTCGTTTCACAGGATACTATACTATACCCATGCTATGAAAGGCGCACAAACAATATCGGGGCTATGTTTCTTGTTGCTCCAGAGAAGTCGAAATCAAATCAACCAACATTTTGAGGTTCCTAGCGCTCGAGTCAGAAATTAGTACATTGCGCAAAGCTTGGATACAACAACATTGGTAATAAACGACAGATCATCGATAAAGACGGAAACATGTTGACTGCAGCACCATGTTTACAGTACGCCGGGATCGGTTGAAGTGACTTATCGGAAATAATGCCTGCCTGTGTCGTTTTACACGAGCTTGACTGCACTCTTTGATACTGTACAAAAAGTGAAAATTGAATCACGGTGTCTTGGTGAAACTTTGAATGAGCCTATAAAGTCGTATTCTAGTTGCAAGTCTATCCCTTATTTCTGGGGTAATTTTGCGAATAAAAGGTCCACTAACAACCGATAAAATATGGTAAAACGCACCATGTCTCGGGTCAAAGCGAATGCAGCCGGCAAGGTGGTGTAGCGCCAGTCCAGATTGAAGCAGCCACGCAATGTAGACATAGTCGTACACTGATCACAACAGATCATACTAGGTAATTCCTGTGCAAACATCGAAGCACAATCAGAAGGGAACGAAAAAGATGGAGACGAAAGCAGAAGGGCCATGGTATTCAATAATGAGAAGAAAGAAAAGAATCCACACTCCGAACGGTACGCAGCTGCAGTGTCCACCCGACATCACTCATTACAGCAAAAGTTTAAAAACCATGCTTTGAAAAACGTCTTTGCCATCTTGCACAATACACCATAGTAGCTTACTACAGTTGAACATCGATTATCCGCACATCGACTATCCGACCATTCGATTATCCGTAACAGTTGTTTTGGGCGCACGTGCCGTAGAGTACGCACTGTGCATGTAGTGAGCCATTCAAAAAATACGAAAAATTTGAAAAGTAAAAAGGTCGTGCGGCTAGTAATAACCACTGAAAGTGTGTGAGTGACAGTTTTTTCTTATCCGGAACATTTGCCTTATCTGAACACCGCCTGACAGTTGTCTGCCCAGAGGTGGTCGGATAATCGATGTTCAACTGTATCGTGATGTATACTGCACATGGAGTGGTTGTCCATCAACCCATGCCAAGAGGACAATGGCTTCATCGCCAACCAGGAACATCTCACATCCCCTTAAACGGCGAGCATTGACAAGCAATTTTATGGCTTTTGTGTAGGAGATAATTGATTCGCATGGAAATACCAGTACCGTAAAAGCCCGTGTATATGCCCCGGGCGTATAGAATAGCAGCCTCGATTTCCTGGGCGTATACAAGGGCACGGGCGTTATTTTAGAACCGGGCGTATACTTGGAATAGGGATAGCAGTAAGTATTGGGTATCAGTACCTGTACATGTACTGGTGTTTCCGGCATACCTGGGCGTATACATGGGCATGGGCGCTATTTTGAAACAAAAGTGTTGACTTCCCCTGACTGGGCATGTACACGGAGGGTGGGCGTAATTTCGAGTGGGCGTATACAGGGGCTTTTACGGTATACGAACAGACACAATGCCCAAAACGTGAGAACGTCGGAGTTCTTCAGCGCTTGGATGAGTTTGTATATCCTAGTTCAATAGTAAGCTAGAAGTCAACTTCATCATGGTGTGAGAACTGTGGCAATACGACCGGTGAGAAGGCATAGTTTGCCTGTGCCTATGGAGAAGAAAAATAAAGCTAAAGAAACAAACAGCAAGTCCATACAGAGCTCTTGTGCAGGTCATGCGATTACATTTTTTTGGAACATGCCATAATTGCCAGCAGATGCCACTGCAAAGTGATAGCGTACAAGTACATTTGTACATAATGTACAGAGTATGCGTACCGTTGTACCAACGAGCTGCTCCAAGCCAATCACAGCACGGTTAGTCTTCAGAAGTATGCGGAATACAGGCGCCAGTATACCTGATGAGAAATGCCTACGGCAATATCATGTAAGACAGTGAAACACAGAGTGAACACAAACCCAGAAAGAAGACGCAATGATTATTATCGAAGAACATTCTCGAATACCTGGGTGATGCACGAATTTTGATTGTGCTCACTTCCGTTCATCGTTTTTTTCTTTATAATTTTCCACTCATTTTTGCTTTAATTAATATTCGCTTTGTTTTCCTAGCTTACTATTGCCGTGGCTGGCTCAACGCCCTTGTCTCAGGGGATTCTGTCCCTGCATTAGCTATGCTTGTCACATGCTATGAGATTGTGTCTAATAATATTAAAGAGCTGACACATTACCACCACTAGGAAACACTTCAAGATTTTCATTCTTCCCCCAACATGGTAAGAATTGGGAGATCTTGCTATGTTTGAGGGCACTGGACCGGGTACAGAATGATGATGAAGTGCGCACAAAATGTGTATAAACCTGTAGGACGAAGCGGGCGTTGCACTGTTTTCCGTCCACACAGCACCAAAGGTGCAGTAGTACTATACGCTATACTATTAGAACCTATTTTATAGTGCAGGAAATGTGCGAGGATGACATCACAGTGATATTGTGTACGTATTCTACAGGCCTGGGGAACTTGAACATGCCGGTAATATCTCTAACATGCAGCCATGCAACAAAATCACAGTTCGCGTGAGACTCAGTTAGGCCGCGGTCACACCGCACACTTTTCAGCCATTCAGCTGAAGATGCATGGAAATGTTCCGCCTTTTCCATGGTAACGGCTGAATTCCGCAGCTATTCTGTTGAGCGTCTTTCAGCCAAAAAAAGTTAGGCTGAATTCTGCCTGCCACATTCAGCCTTGATCATGCTTTTCATTGAGTTTCCATCGATAGCCCAATTTTCAGTTGGATTGGCTTTCTCCCATGGTGCTTTCACGTCCTTTTCAATGCGAGTGTCCTCTCCACCATATCTACTGACGCATGGACTCTGCAGCCGGAGGCGAGACCTGTTGTGAAGCTGACAGTCATTCTCTCAAGACCCAAAACGTCAAAAATAAAAGTTTGATGATCGTCGTCAGCTCAGGAAAGCCTAGAAAGTCGTTGCAGGAGAGCAATGCTCTTGTCGGTTACAGCTGGATCCTGTTCCTTTCGAAAATAACTCGTGAGGGAGCTGCATTGAGAGAAATCTCAAAACAGGTGATCTATTTCAGAGTAAAAATGATGATCAGAGAGTTTGAAAAATTCTAAAACACTTTTAAAGCATGTTTCAGTCATTCAGCTGGTGCTGAGAATGCAGGGTGACCAGACAGTCAGCTGAATGGAGCTGAAAGCGCAAAGAGCGTTTCAGCTGGCCAACCGAAAGCTACGAGCAGTGTGACCGTGACCTAAGAGACCGAGTGGGAGCTCAGGGGTTCTCCCGCGGGAAATATTTTTTCTGAAAATTGGGACCAAATAGCCTATATTGTATTGCTTCGAAACTCTCAAAATGAAATTATTCGTGTGTCTTTGGCCGTACCTGCCGCACCGCACCGGTACCCTGCTTTGACACTCAGAGGAGGTTTTAAAAACACTTGATAAGTACAGACCACCCAAATGTAATACAAGTGCACATGCGATGGTTGCAATTCTCATAGAAAAAGGAGAAAGAATTTTAGACTACAGATCACATCAGATTCCTACGTGATCACTATGCCAAATCACGACAATGATTTAGAAAGCACCAAGCGATTAAAACACTGTGCTATTTAAAAAGGAAGAAAAAAGTACTTCAAGTAACCGATTCACTTCCAAAAGAGAGAGAAATTGATTCCCTTCGAGATGATCATGTGTGTATGTGTGCTGATGAATATGTGAAATTAATCGTCCTTCTACGGTGTAACTGAGAGTTCATCAATCGCTTTTACCAGTAATTTATAGGTGTGGATTAGCAACATGCCAATTGCCAATTTCCATGTTCACAATTGTAACATTTGACATACCTTTGCTGAATCACGTAAGCCACGTCACTCGACTTGCAATTGGGACACGTCCCATCCCGTGACAGAGGGTAAGGTGCCATAATTGAACACAACTACGAGTTCTCCACTACTCAGGGCTCACATTGATAGGGTGCTATAACTATAGCTCGTATTCAACAAAGTACTCAGTACATGTACAGTACTCCGACTTCATCTGTTCATACTTTCTTTGAAAACTCACTTTCTGTACAAAATGAGGCGGTACTTTACGGTATGTGTGTAAATATGTACGACATTTACCTGGCCACTCATTACCATGATTACGTCATACATGAGATCAGATTTTTATGACTCTCTGACCTGAGTACATCATGACATGAGTGTCAAGAAGAGACTTCACTGATTCCTGGCTCTCACAGTCTCAGACTCTGGCCAAGATGAAGACCACCGAGACTGGAGTCTTCAACCCCCCCCCCCCCCTTCATTACTGTAATAGCCTCCTGGATCAGTGGATCATGTGTGATTCAGGCGCGTGCACCGCCGTTGGAGGTGGTCGGACAGGAGGGGTCGGGGAGGTCTTCCCGTGAAAAATTTGAAATTAGGGTGCAAAATCCTGCGCATGATTCTGGGCACTTATGCCATTGTGTTAAAAAAAGGGGGTCCGGCCAAAGCCATACCACTACCAGCCGAACTAGCTGCTACGCCCCTGGGATTACACAATGCACAGGATAATAACTTAAAAAATAAGTCCAAGCAGTGTCTCAGTGTAGGGTCAATCTTGTTTACATGTATGTCCAACGACTAGTCACTACGTGGACGCGGCAGTGGAAAAAAGTTAGCTCACTGCGACCATATGATTAGCAACATGGAGTTGCCTGCATAAGGGTGACCCTGCCAACACACTGAGCACATTGATGTACTGCCGGCATGTGACAGTGACTGTGTGTACAGTTTGCGGACTGTTCCTGTTGCCAAGAGAGCCACGGCTACTCAGTTCACGGCTACATAATCACAGGGTCCTGGGCATGGGCTCCATCATCGGTGGACCTTGAATCCCGCGTCACAATGCCAAGGCCAGTGAGGCTCAGTAAGACAAAAGACAGCCTTTGTGAGAAACACTGAAGTACATGTACAAGAAGCTACACAAGATTAATTAGTCCCAAAACATTAAAAAAAATCACCATGCATAGTCGAGCGGTGCAACTATGGGAGAGAGGAGGGAAGAGTAAAGAACGGGAGACTAATAGAACTAGAATACGAACAGACTGAATGCATAGAAAGCAGGACAGTGAACGTGACTGTAAGTGGCAGTATCGCTACTGACACTGGGGAGCTAGGAAAGGAAGAAAAATTTAGCTTGTGATAGCAGCCCTTTGTGGCAGTCAATATACAGCAGAAACTCAACATGATCCAGACCAATTACTACTGTGGAAAATCTACTTTAATAGTAGCCACTATTGCAGATGCCTACAAGGTATTGAGCAATTCAAGGTCTTGATAATAATAAAGGCATGATGTCGCACGACAGTACTCAAATATAAATGACTGTATGAGAGTTATTATAGCCGTGACACGGTGACAGCATCCCAAATAATATAAAGCAGCAGGTAGGGCTGCACCTCGACTAACAACTGAACTAGTCTACACAAAGTACATGTATAGGCCATGGAGCAACACCTGGCAAGCAGGAAACAAAGTACCGTACAGATCTACAACTGAGCAAACATTGCATGGTCATAATGATTGTACAAGTACTATAACATCAACACTGTGATGCACCCTTTGCGGAATTTGAGGGTGATAATCCAGGCTCCACTACTTCAAAACCAGTACAAACCAGGCTCCACTACTTCAAAACCAGTACAAACCACATATAAATCAGGTCATGTGGTTGGCTACAATGGCTTGGTAGATTATCCAACAGCAAAGCACCAGAACGCACGAGACCAAAGCGCATTATACCGGAACGAGAGTGCAGTCCATTTACCGGTAGGTGGATAGCTTCCATAATGTGCAGGTCTCACATGCAATGGTGCTCCAGCGCATGCAATCCTACATAGGACACCAGAGAAAAGAGTCACAAAGCCGGTTCAGTTGCTGCCGAGAACATGAGAGAAAAGATTGACCACCTCGGTGCAGTTCTTCCGAGAACCAACATGCATACAACTCGCCCAGCAACCACAGCTCATAATAATAATAGTGACTCATGAAAGCATGCAACTGAGGGTTAAAGTGCATGTACTCTCTAGCAGAATAACACTTTTTTTTTCAGGCAGACAAAATTCACAGTGGGTGCGTTTGATTACGCCCACGAATCGAATCATGAATGGAATCTCGTGCATGTCGTTCGATTTTCATGCCATGAGCCCTGGAAGCGGTATGTAATCGATTCATCCTATTCGCATGTGGTGATGAGAATAGCCAGGGGTAAATCATGAATAGACGAAATCGATTCGTGGGCAAAATCGAACCCACTGCCCGTGTACCAGTTTCAGCAAATCCCGTCAAATATTAATTTTGAGTTTATTATAGTACAATGTCACTATCTTCCTGGGGAGCAAGCTGAATGGCAAAATACAGCTTTGGCAAGTGAAATCCTGACCGATTGATATACACTCGCAGCCCCGAAGGCCTCGGTGTCCTGAGAGCGGGCTCTGTTTCGAGCACACGCACATCATAAAAAAATGCGTTGGCGGCCTTGAAATTGTCCATTGGTT
>NC_088646.1:15373622-15395622 GCF_964019385.1 Sycon ciliatum
CAACACAAACAAACAAACAGAAATGCTGCACTCACTCGATGCCATCTTGGCGCCCTTCACAGCAGTCTTCGTCGTTTCGCTCATCTCCACCGTCTCAGACGCACCGATGTGTTGTTTCAGTTCTACAGATCCCTACAAGCATAGAGAGTGAGTATAGTCAGAGTCAGTACCCATCAGCTAAATGTATGCCCACATTGTGCAATAACATGCTGATGGTTGGATGCATTCGATAACAAATGTGGAATTTTAGACGGGAAAGGTAATACTATTCAGCTTTCAGAAAAAAACATTCACTAGTACTACTTCTGAAAATAACGTGCTGCAATAGAACTGCGTACATATATACATGATAGTGTTTGCACAGATGTCCTATACTAGTAATTTATGGTACCAGTAACAGAATCTCCCAGTGTGGTAGTTGTGTATGGGCAGCATGTCATGATTGACACTGCCCAGTGCAGTATGTTATGAAGAGCAGGCCATAGTGCATGCCATGATTGACACTGCCCAGTGCAGTATGCTATGAAGAGCAGGCCATAGTGCATGCCATGGATGACAAATAGATAGTACATGTACTTAGTGCAGTAGGGTGTGAATGGGAATAACTTACAGCCTGCACCGCTTTCCCCAGGAGCTGAGCAGTTCCACTCAGCACCGACGAGGCCACATTAGCTCCAACTGCGATGCCCTGAAATCCATAGTCAGACAGATATCCATTTAATAATCGCGATCATTGCTATGAAACACAACCTCAAGTACCAGAAGCCATTAACCCCACCATATCACAGATACCACAACCGGGAATACTGGATAAGCAAACTGTTGAATGCATACTTACAGACGATATCTTGGTTGCCCAAGTCGGTGTTTCAGATTCTACTGCATTAGAACCTGGGATAGCTGCAGCAGAACAATTCAAATACACACACACACACACACACACACACACACACACACACACACACACACACACACACACACACACACACACACATACACACACACACACACACACACACACACACACACACACATACACACACACATACACACACACATACACACACACACACACACACACACACACACACATACACACATACACACACACATACACACACACATACACACACACATACACACACACATACATACACACACACACATACACACACACACACACACACACACACACACACACATACACACACACACACACACACACACACACACACACATACACACACACACACACACACACACACACACACACACACACACACACACACACATGATTCGATTCTAACACATGGATACCAACTACAGGACACACATACATAGCACTACGGTTCAATACAGCCGCAAACAACAACGAATCCCAGAATAAACAGAGTTGTTCAACTGTCATACGGCGGTATTGGGCACTCAGCTATTCGCGCAAACATGAACGCATTGATCAAGTATTTACTACTATTTCGCCATCATCTTACCAACAGTAGTAACTGTAGAGTTGGGTTCATCCAATCCACTGGGTACAACCGCAGCTGTACTGCTTCTATCAGAATATGTTGGCGGTGGTACTGGGGGTGCAGCACGAGTAGCAGCAGGAGCAGGAGCAGTAGTCGCCGTTCCTTGATTAGCCATGGCAGACACACCGCTCTGATCTTGAACATTGGACAGCGTTGCCAAGGTCTATCATCAAGGTCACACATGCACGTACACACACACACACACACACACACACGCGCACACACACACACACACACACATGCACACACACGCATGCACACACGCACACACACAAGGTTCATCAGCGGCCGGGTGTAGCGCAATAGACAGCATGCATGGGGAGAGTGGGGAGGGGCACAATCAACAACAGACATGATTCACGTCCTGCAATGGGTGTGTCGCCCTTGGTGAGGGAGATCATTGCTCACATGGCGTTGCCCCCTTGATGGACCCGGAGGCTCATGCCGACGTATGTATGGAAGAACACATAAATGTCCCATCCAAGCCTCAAAGAAGGGGACCTCAGCAGTGGGATGTAGACCCTATGCGTGATTGATGGAAGAGGAAGCTTGGAGAAGTCTATTCTTGGAATGATACGCAGTCGTGACAGCAGGACAGGACTGGTGATGGAAACTTTGCCGAAATGTTGCAAAAAGAAATGAGCGTACGATAGAAACGTGGTGGGCAGTTGCAGACTGATTGGGAAAGAGCTGGCCTGCTCTGCACCACTTTCCCCAGCGACACCACCACAGTGCATACAAACAAAAGATGGGATGGAACTGAGACAAGGTCACACCACGTCTTTCAAGAGGTCACAGTCTATTGTTCATGTTGGCAGGGCCATGACACTGACCTGGACTGACCTCATGCCACGTCAGTATGGTTAGAATTGCCCAAATTTGCGCATATTAACTCAATGAAGCTATCTTAGGATTGATTTTCCTAAAACCTTTAAATTGTTTAAAAAAAACTGAAAGCCTACAGACAAACCTCTTATATCCACTAGTGTATTCAGTGGCATTCACTGTGGCTACACACATGCCATTCTCACCTGGCCAAGCTGTGCAACTACTGCATCATTCACTTCGTCCGTCAGTACAATAGTTACAAACTGCATGCCTGCACAACAAGAAGCACATGCATATACAATGTACACCTCACAGCCATGTAGCAATGTGGATACAAGTACATGCACATACACCTCACAGCCATATGGCAATGTGGTTCAAAATACTGAAAAGCAGACATGCGCCTTCGTTAGAACGGAGGTATGGCAGTTCTCAAACACAGCGAAATGCAAAGCACCAAACAACATGGCCGTCTTTCCCCGAATATAAGTCGCACCTTTTTACACTAAACTTCTCGGGCGAAGAAGGGGATGCGACTTACAATCGAGTGTGACACACGGCTACATAGGTAGGTGCACTAATTATTCATAATCTCAATGTCACCCTCTGCCAACGTCAAGCATCCAGACAAAGGGTGAGCAGTATTGATGAGCATACACACATGCCCCCCCCCCCCACACACACACATGTAGACACACATGCACGCACGCACACACCATGACATATCATATTCCATGACTAGTAAATCTCCTATCTCCAGGGAATGTCCATCTTTACCTCGCAAGCTGCCTTCAGAGCTCATTCCAAATGGATTAGCCCTCTGCAGTGACACACACACACACACACACACACACACACACACACACACACACACACACACGCACACGCACACGCATGCACACACAATATACCATGTATACGCCCGTCGCAAGAGAAGCACGCAAATCGGCAAATGCACTGTATGTGCACCCCCAGATTTTCTCTTTATAGCAATGATAGCGGATCTGATTCTGAATGAAACTGATCAAGACAAGCGCCAGATAACTGTCTAATCCACACAACTGGCGAAGCCATGTGAATCGACCCCCCAATGCACACCTGGTCTACACCACACGGAGTACATCGGAATAGGATGGCCACGACAGTCACTTATCAGGGGCGTCGCACACGGTACGGTCACTACGGTATTGACCGTACCAGTATTTGCCCCAAGTACCCCGTGAATCAATAAAATGCACTGATTTGGGCTCTAAATTTCCAAAATTTTCGGCTCACCCATCCCTCCCCCACGAGTAAATTGTACTTCAGGTGGCTGACCGTACCACACTAAAATACCTCCCGACGCCCCTGCCTATGCACACCCTACACTTGCTGGGGTAACCAGTATACACAGCACGCTGCTTTGATAGAAGAAGACACTAGATGCACTCGTATCTTGAAGTGAAATTGGAGTTACTCACGCACACAAACACGCACGCAAACACACACACACACACACACACATATACACACATTGTTGCACACACTGCCAAAACTGGTCACGTGGGTCTCCCCGGGAGAGGGGAGAGAGACTCAAAAGGAATCTTGGAAAGATGACTCAATTGGCTATTGAACCGCCCAACGGCCGACACCCCCTGAAATCCCCAAAACTCTGGGTGGACTTGAAAATGATCCCACTTATGGGCTCACCACACCTCAGTAAGTGGGTGAGGGCAAGGTGCAGAAAAAGGATTGACGGCATCAGGGTATCCGTCCAGGGATCCAACTGCAGTCACCCCTGCCCCCAGTGAAGGTAATACTTGCTACTAGTGTGGGTGGCTAAATCAGAGTGGATCTGATATAAGCTTCACTAGCACCATTGATTACACAAGAGTTAATCTAGCCAGAAGCAGTCCATGGTTAACAGGTATGTATACTTCAAATAGAAAGTATATGAACCCTGGAACCAAAAAAGGTGGCAGGTACAACATTACACCTTAAGTAGCCGAGTCCGTTGGCAACAGACCCAACACTATCCGGCATAAGTGTACCCACCAACCGAACTAGCTGGCACACACACATACACACATACACACATACACCAGTACAACCTGGCCTAGGCGACATTTCCAGCATAGTCAGGGGGAGAGGCATACAATCAAAAGTAGCATGTCCTTCACAGTACCGTCATTGACTACACAGCCATAAGCCATAACAATGGGATGTTCTCTTACAAGGGAAGGGAGTACACACAGGAGCAGAACGTCTGGTTTAAAAATAGAACGGAAAAGCAGAAGTGGAGCAGCTCTATCATAGGTAGTCTAGGTATGGCCAGGGTCCATCACACAACCCCCGTTACCCCGTATCTAGCCAGGGTCCATCACACAATCCCCGTATCTAGCCGTACCTCGTTCACATCAGGAAATGTATAGCTACGCGGCGAGGACTTGAATATTGGTGAGCATCCCGGGATCAGTGGATACACCCAGCTGTCACACTGCAGGAAAGCTGGTGCTCCTGTAGCAGTCCCTGCATGCATGCATACAGACAAGTACATGTACAGCACAGACGACACAGAATAACAGTAAATAACGTTACCAGTATGAAGGGGACACATTTAAAACAGGCAGAAGCTGTTGTTTCCGTATGCAGTGAAACCTCGGTCTCTGACCTCCTCACTGAACAAGACCACTTCGACCAGCTCACTAGATTAACCAACCATTTTCGCTCAATCTCAAGTTTCCCCCCATACATGCAGCATTTTTAGCGCACATACATTCGAACCTTGGTCTCTGACCACTTCAGAATTCCAACACTTAGACTAGTGCTGCGCCGCGCCAGACCCCATATTCAGAGTTGCACAATTTTGGGGTTATATACTCTTGTATTATGATCAGTCACCACCACTACACAAAGGTCTTGGTAGTAGGAAAAGAACTTTAATGAAAAATTAGTCATAGCAGACTCAGCGGAGAACGCTCAGGTTGATTGTAACTTCAAGTTTCATGCCGCAAAGTAATCCTCAGTTGTCTGATGATTGCACTGCACTGCAACTACTGCTGATTCTGGAATGGCATGTTCGTTCTCAGCCGCCTAGTGTGACAGACTGAACAAACAAGTTCTCTATGAACAACCTCAGCACATCATCTCCTGCGACCATGGCATCCGAGCTTGACTCTCGATTTAGTAATCTATATTTCCTTGATGAATCGCAGCGAGAGAAAGTACAGGGCAATGTCCTTGACACCGCTGTGGGAGCCAGAGAGGGCAGGCAGTCCCCGTGCATAGTGGCAATTGAGCCTTTTGCCAAGCGATCTTCGGCAACCACTAGCTTGGCGATGCTGATGCCTGCATGACCTGGACGGGAAGAAGCTCAGTCTGGGTCATGTGAAGCCAGCTGCACACCACAGAGGACCATCGAGCAGCAAAAGCCCGCTTTCTGTACACAAGTTTACAGAGGAAATAGTGGATTTTGAAAGTGACCCACTCCAGAGGTGGCAATTGAACGCAACCCGATTCCCTGATCTTGCTGCACTTGCAAGGAAATTCTTGGCTAGCTCCAGGTCCCTGGTCCCATATGAAGTGGTGTTTTCTGCTTTAGGGGTTCTGTTCACAACACGACTATCAATGGTGAGAGCATCGACCGCGTGCTTGTGCTACCAGAAGAGGAAGCAGCCGAGCCACAGCTGCCTGCCGTTGGGAGTCTTCTGACATTCCCGAAACCAGCAGGGATTCAAGCAATGCGCACTGCAAGCATTCACACTGCACCATTACCAGTGCAAAGAGTCCCATGTACATAATAATATATACCTGTTTCGAAGAAAAAAATAGTCGTTCAGCCGATAAACCGATCGTTAATATGACTTCAGCTAAGCCAGGAAGAAAAAATGTAATCGTTTCAGCACTAGCTTACAGCCAGCCACTTTTTCACCTTTCTTTGTCTCAAACTGAAACGAGACCAGAACCTAACCTTTTTTCTACGGCAGAACGTTTATAACAGCTAACTAGTTGCAAAAGTGGACTTCCAGTGCATGTACAGGCGGTCGGTCTGCTTCAATGTTCACAGTCGACATGAGGGTGCCATAGTATCAAGGGAGACGACACTTGCAAATGGAATGCGAACAAAGCGTAGGTTTCGTTCCCTCACGAGATGCCTGTTCCAGTTGGCCTTGGGGCAAAGCCGATATGACATCACTGGTCTGGGATGCGTGTGGGGTCTCAAAGCCGGAATGGCATCACTGGTCTGGGACGCGTGCGGGGTCTCAAAGCCGATACGGCATCACTGGTCTGGGATGCATGCGGGGTCACAAAGCCGATACGGTATCACTGGTCTGGGACGCGTGCGGGGTCTCAAAGCCGATACGGCATCACTGGTCTGGGATGCGTGCGGGGTCACAAAACCGATACGGCATCACTGGTCTGGGATGCGTGCGGGGTCACAAAACCGATTTGGCATCACTGGTCTGGGACGCGTGCGGGGTCTCAAAGCCGATACGGCATCACTGGTCTGGGATGCATGCGGGGTCACAAAGCCGATACGGCATCACTGGTCTGGGATGCGTGCGGGGTCACAAAGCCGATACGGTATCACTGGTCTGGGATGCGTGCGGGGTCTCAAAGCCGATACGGCATCACTGGTCTGGGATGCGTGCGGGGTCACAAAACCGATACGGCATCACTGGTCTGGGATGCGTGCGGGGTCACAAAACCGATTTGGCATCACTGGTCTGGGACGCGTGCGGGGTCTCAAAGCCGATACGGCATCACTGGTCTGGGATGCATGCGGGGTCACAAAGCCGATACGGCATCACTGGTCTGGGATGCGTGCGGGGTCACAAAGCCGATACGGTATCACTGGTCTGGGATGCGTGCGGGGTCTCAAAGCCGATACGGCATCACTGGTCTGGGATGCGTGCGGGGTCACACAACCGATACGGCATCACTGGGCTGGGATGCGTGTGGGGTCACAAAGCCGATATGGCATCACTGGGCTGGGATGGGTGGGATCAGCATGTCAAGATTGTGATCGCGCGTTGCACAGACATTGAGCTTCCAAAGCCGGGGTCGAAGCACACATCGGTTCATTAGGTGCTAGGTACAATGGTCTCGATTTGTCTCCCCAGACGCTACGACTCCCTGGTCTACACCATGATGAACCATCCCCCCCCCCCCCCCCCCCACACACACACACCGCGTCCTGGCACCTTTTTGCATGGGATTCAGTATAGATTGTGCCCCATCTGGACAGAAGCCCACAGTCACAACAAGGTGTCAGGACACAGTTGGTTTCACTGTACCTTGATTGCCTGTAGTCGGGATGAGGAACACCTTCAACGACACTGGGCCTGGCTGCTCTGATACTTCACCAGTAGATGCTGTCATCAACATTCGAACACCTTGAAACAGAAGCAACAATGACTAGAGTCAATTTAATTAGCGACAAACTCGGCCATTACGTGATATTAGTCAATGTGATTCCTTTACTTCGACACCAGGGTAGATGAACTATCAGATGAGCCAGCACAAAACTAGATAATGCTGATGTCCAACGTTACCATGCACGTACGCACATCCACACCCAGACACACCCACACGCACGCACGCACACACACACACGCACACACACACACACACACACACACACACACCTTGACCTTTGACGCCCATCGCCGGAGGCGATGATAGCAATGCTACGGCAGAAGCCATAGCAACTTGTGCTGGGATTACACCATTCAACAGCTTGCAAGGCTGAAGAATTGACCGTCACTATTCAGCCTGGTCTACACCATACAGCTATTTGGAGTGACATTTTCTGGCCAGTGAATCCCTTTTTTGGTCTTTTTCATTTTTTTCTTTTTTTTTTCTTTTTTTTTTCCCGCACACACATCACACCACATACTCCGGCATGCACTGGCTGTTGGTAACCACCCAGGAGAATGAAAGAAAAGTCAGGAAGAGTCTGAGAAAGAGAAGAAAGACGTGTGTGACCATAATCGTCGGGAATCGAACCCGCAATCTATTGATTGGAAATCGCTGCACATACCACTGCACCATATGGGACACACACACACACACACACACACGCACACACACACACACACACACACACACACACACACACACACACACACACACACACACACACACACACACACACACATGCATGTACAGGTGAGCACAGGTACGTACCACGGGTAAGGACAAACACCATGTCCGCTTCTGTTCTCTTCAAGAGTGAAGACTGCATGGAGTTATCGGATGCCTCAGCACTATACTGTGGCGTGGGGACTACACATTCCATGTTCTGCAGGCGAGTAGATGCATTATCAAACAACCTACACACACGCGCGCGCACGCGCACACACACACACACACAGCAGTTCCGGCCATGCACAAAAGTCACTTTAACAACTGACAGTCCACTGGTACTGTATTATCACAAGAAAAGGCACCCATGAAGACAGCGTAAACTGAAAACTGGTAACCAGATACTAGAACTGTAATCACTGTTTTGTCTCATAGCCATCTTGTATCATTGGTATGTGAGAATGTGTCTCAAGGCAGAGGATTTATTCGGTGAAGTTAGTAGCACCTAAACAAATTGACACTATTAAACGTATAGAAATTTACAGATTTCAAGCACTCGTTCCCTGTTGGGAACACTGTTTTCCTCCGTTGACAATAGCACCACAGAATCGGACACACATAGTCTTCCAGGTGCCAAAATTGAGACCATTAGGAACCCATGCCACAGCATGCATGGCAGTGCTAACTCTTTGTTCACCCTTACACTTCAATGGAGTGTCCTACCATTGCCTTATTTGAGTTGTCCTTTTCGATTTCGATCTCACCTGATAGCGTCACACAATTGGCTTTGTGAATAAAACAGATCCCCACTAAACATCGATATCAGCGCTGCTCCCTCACACATTCACAGCATTCATTACAAGTAGCACAAGTCAATGTAGTGCTAAAAGTAAAGTAAAGGTTGCATATCCACGCTACCACTAGCTATACAATCGTGTTGAGAAACACGACCAGCTTAGGAAGTTTCACTTGTGCCAGGCCACCACCATGCCTGATTATACCAGGGTGGCAGATGCAGCGCAAGTACACTACAAATACCTTGTCGCCATCCCTAGTGATGCATACAAGGCTTGTAATTATAGCACATGGCCTGTTTGCTAGATGCGAGCAGCAGCAAATCCGTGCGACATTTGGCGGCCGCACTTTCACCGTATAAGACATAACCCTTCCCTGCTTTAGGTTACAAGACTATTATCCTGAAGTTGACTGACAACTGTTGAGTCAAAATGTTGAATACTTGATGTATTAAAAAAGTTGCCATTGCGATTACCAGTGTTCTGTTCATGCAGTATGCTGGAAATGATAAGTGAGCCGTCTGTAGATCTGGAAGATATCATAGAAATGCCCCCGCTATGGATGTCAACACAGGTAAGAACTGGATGTAGAATTATTGTCTCTCAAGTTTATGTATGATAGAAGCTGGGCTGCTACTGGGGATCAAGTATGAGCAAGGATACATGCACACACACACACACACACACACCCACACCAGACACATACAGACTCACACTTACGTACACCCACCCACCCATGCCCGCAAACGCACGCACGCACGTACGCACGCACCCCCCCCCCACACATGCACACACACACATGCACGCACGCACGCACACACACACACACACACACACACACACACACACACACACACACACACACACACACACAACAACAACAACAAATGAGAAAGCATGGCTATGCAAGACCGGAAACAACACATGATATTAACATTCGACTCACTGGGACATCTTGGTTTGAAGAGATTGTAGATGTTTCACATCAGTCTCGTCTCTAGCTACTGACATCACGTCCACTGACATGCCCGCAAGCAACACTCGGCAACCTGGGGAGCACATCAGTCATTATTCACAGTAAAGGAAGAATAGCCTACTGTACCGCACTATCCCCACAAAAAAAAATGTTAACTCGGATACTGAGCCAGTAATAAATACAAAAGAGAGAAGAAAACACATGAGAACGAGTTATGCAGGAACTATCCACGACTGTAGCAAGATGAACCATGAACCTTCCAAGTTGGAAGGCTGTTGGTTTGCGCACTGGAGATGTGTTAGAGCTAGGTCTCGGGTCGCTGAATGTCTCAGTAGCCCGTCAGTTTTGTGCCCTATTATCGCACGTTCTGACTCTTTATCATCTTGTTACAGTCGTGGATAGTTGCTGCATAACTCGTTCTCATGTGTTTTCTTCTCTCTTAAAAAAATGTCAAGTCACAATTGTTTTCCAGGTGGTCAGACCTGTATTACTATTGGAGACTGTACTAGAATTGATTCTGACAAGATAGATAACTGTTAGATTGATTGCAGCACCAATATTGAATGCCATGCAACGCACAATCATCACTACATTGTAATAACCAGAAAACACTGAAATACAAGGATGAAAAAATGGGTAGACAAACATCCGAAAATTAGATGTCAAAACGTTTTTTTCAAAAGAGAAGAATGTGTGTATTCCTTACATTCCTGGTAAAGTTGAACTGACTGTGAAGTCTTTCCATCTTCATCCATAGTCAACGCTTGCTTCAGAAGTCTATATGGCAGTAAAGTATCCGATATTATTTACGAAGAGTAAACACAAACAACATTGTTTCTACCGTTACTGACTTATCGCTATCGCCATTACTGGCATTAGCAATGCAGATATACCTAAGTCTCAATGTTCTTTGAAAAGTACATCATCGGAATTGTTTGGCCAAAGAGGTAGGCAGCGCTGAGCAGCTCGTAAGATGCTCAGTTCGCTACAATAAAATACTTGTGTCAGGTTGTGCACTGGAGCTGATGACGTAGGCATTCATGCAGTGGCCATACAAGGATCGAGCGCCATCAATGGTGATTATCGCCGGTCTGGCAAAAGCGAAATGTTCGGAAGATGAAGCCTTCGAGGCGGGGAGACGAATGATTTTGTCCGAGAACATTGTGGCAAAGCTACCGTACTTCCATGCACAAAGCACATGTGCATATATGCAACAAGTTGCTGTGTTCGGCAGAATCGAGACCGTTTTTGCTCTATGTATACCGGTAAGCATGTACTTATAGAGTCAAACCTCTTTAGGACGAACACTGATAAGGCGAACGTTCCATTATCGTCCTAACGCGGTTTGACTGTAGTATGGGCGCACAGCGGATCACAGAATGCACATGGCCATTTATGGGTGCAGAGGCCGGTCTTCATGCACTTTTACGTGTGCTGGTACAGTCTGCATGGGCATTTCCTGCCAGACTTTGGTGAAAAGTGATACTGAGCATATCACTGTCAGTGTGTCAACTGGTGAATTATGTAATAAACTGCCCGGTGCTAACTGAACATGAGCAATTATTTTGTTCATATTTTAGCACATTTGCTTATATGCAAATGCGTGTTTATATTCAGATTGAAGCACATGTGCTTTTGTGCGCGGAAGTACGCTAAGTATTGCCCGATCGAATAGGATCCAAAATCGGCCATCCTGTATTCAAGATGTATGTGCAGCCGTCAGGTCTGGTACAATGACATCAGCACTAGAATGCAGTACCAAAGGACAGTTGAGAAGTACATGACAAACGACTCAGGTTCGTCTGACACCAGCTCCTAGAAACGCACATGTTCTGAAGTGCTGATGCCGTCTATACTATTAGTATTACAATTCGGGGTCAAACGGGTGTACCTTTAACTAACGAACGGGTAATTTTCTTAACGGGCGGGTTAACGGGTACCCTTTAGCAGCCATGTTTTACTTCTTTCCGCAATTTTCACACAAATCAAGATTTTAATTACAATAGTAGTCTGTTCTCGGGTTGCATTTTGATATCACATTGTGATTCACAAACCGATTGGTGTCTGATAGTCGCAGGAGTAGATCTACTAGGTGCGAAAATGCAACAACAATGCAGACATCCAGCGTGGAGTTGTAAATAATTGACTCCCGCCTGGAATACACGGTCCCAGCAGTGTTGCTCCGTACTGACTGGTTCATCAAAATCCAAACGGGTACCCTTTTACGAACGGTACCTGAGATTAACGGCCGGGTACCCGGTACACCCCTTTGACCCCTAATTACAATCCTTCAGATAGAGATCAGGGTGACCTTGAATAAACTATGAAGTTGGTCTTTACTGTGATACCACTGTGTTGAATACCAGTTTAAATTTGATGCTTCTTTCTTTTTTATGGGTGCAAGTGTACGAGTATGGTTGGAACGAGGGAGTACATTTACAGTGCCGACTGGTTGGAATTGTGACCCTTTCCAACTCACCTTCGAGCATCTGTGTTGGCTTGAAGGACTGTGTCACGACCCATTGCTGAAGCAGTGGCCATCTTTAGAGCCAATAAGTGAGGTTTGTAAGCTAAATTCGATGGACTGTCTCAGGCAATCTTTCACTGAGTAAATCACTAGTTGAAACTTCTGTGACGATGCTGCTAACACAGTCGGACAAGTTCGGATGTGTCTAACAAACAACACTATATTGGTGTGTATTGAGGAGCCGTAGATCAACAGCAGTTCTTCCCTATAGTCGAATAAGTATCCACGAGTCAATGTCTCTCCTCGTCTCAGTTTTGTTCATTCTGATGTCGATGTCGATGACTGCAAAACTTCATCATTCAAACGCTGACTACAGGGTCGTCATCCTCAGCAAAAGTGAGGTCAGATCATCAGCACTGACATCATACCTGCCAGCCAGTACGCAGTGCAGTGCCACTGTGCCAGCCCAGCCTAGCGCCTGCTGCACATGCACTGCACTCTGCCAGCCGGTGCCAGGCCAGAATGATATTATAGCGATAAAAACTGCTTTATGGCAGTTTTCTAAAAAAAGTTATTGTGTTCTAGTCCATGGACCTCGTCTAAAAAGTAAGAAATTAACGAAATGTGATAGCTGAAAATTAAAATTTCACACAAAACCTCACAATAATCACAACACTTGAAATGCTGTTTTAAACTTTAACTTGTACTGCACCAACAATTGGCAACATGCATGCATAGGAAAGAGGATCACGAGGAGAAAAGGTCGTCTACATGTAGCTTTTAATTCTGTGTGTGATTATTGTGAGGTTTTGTGTGAAATTTTAATTTTCAGCTATCACATTTCGTTAATTTCTTACTTTTTAGACGAGGTCCATGGACTAGAACACAATAACTTTTTTTAGAAAACTGCCATAAAGCAGTTTTTATCGCTATAATTTCTTTTGTTTTTTCTGTCACCAATCAATGGAATGCCCTATATCAATATGTAAATGATGGCCTTCACATCATATCAATACCGTATTATACGCATTGATGTGCAAGCCTTTTCTTGCAGAAAATGGCACTAGCATAATGCATGTTCTTCTGCGGGGAAACATGTGAGTAGTGGTGGTGATGCTTTTTTTATACGGAGGTCATTCTGTGCATGTTGCTGTTGCAGAATTTCATGACTCTGTCATAAATTTGTCTTGCCTTTCAGATATTTCAGATTTCCCCACCCTCGATCAGATTTATTTGAGAAATGTAGCCATGCGCCAGGTGCGTGTCCCAGATGTTTTTGTTGATTCTGTGTTTATAATGGTTTATAATCATGGGTTATCGTGATAAGGTCATCCAGCATCATATTGCACTGAAATCGTAATCCTGTTGATGTCGATACAACTTTTGGAAGTAGTTCAATGACTTCAAACTGTTAGTCCACGATTTTCTAAAGCAACACAGCAAAGGAGGAACAATAAACATGTATTATAATGTAAACAAATACATTGCTGAGTCCGACACCTCGTTCCAAGAACTACACTGATCCTGAGGATATAAGGGTCAAGGCTATTATTATTATTATGAAATGACCCAAAAGCAACGTGCCTATCGAGGGGTTCATTTGATTGAAAGAACAGTAGATGTAGATGTATGTACAAAGACAAGTATGGTTGGAGGTACTGATACTGAGAGATAAACAAGGCACTCCATGATAATAAAATCTTACACATCTTTTGGTGAGTATGAATGATATCCAGTCGAACCTCTTTAGGACAAACACCAAGGTACCGATGGTATTTTATTCTGTGAGTTTGTCTTAACCTATTTTATAACCAATGAATACAATCTTTTCTCCAATAGACATACGAATAGATTTCTTCTACAGTGAAAGATTCTAAGCCACACCGACTCATCTCGTATGAAACAAATGAGTCACTAGAGAGGTTCTGCAGAACGAAAATGCGTACAAACTTTCGCTCTACATCATGAAGTGCAAAACTTCGCACGAACTTTCGCAACTTTGGACGCGAAACTTACATGGAACGCCAAATGAACTGTCGTAGGAAATTTCGTGAGATCGGGTCATCTTGGCGTACGTGCACTTGGCCCGCGCAAACTACGAAAATGTGCAGAACGCAAAGTTCGTGCAAAAATTCGTACACACTTTCGCAAGGACTGTCGCAAAAATTCGTTCGAATTTTCGTTTTGCAGAACCTCTCTACTGAACCTTTCTTTAGCAACATGACGGCAACTGAAACAGCAACAGAGAAAGTACGATACATGTACTGCACATTCTTGCAGGTACTACAAACAGATTGCAGATCGTAATTCTTGCTTTGGCGGCACGAAACTTTATTTGGGGCAGTGCAATCTCGGCGGTACTCACAAATCAAACAGCCCAGACTCGAGTAAACAAATCCAAACATACAAGTAGGAGATTTTCACGAGACGAGACTGCACCCATTGCCTTGTTTTGTATGAAGCAAACAAGTTACTGAACCTCTCCACAATGGAGATTTTCCCTGATATGCGAATTTATTTGGCAAACTCGGTCAATGAGTCCTTGAACCTTTCCCTCTAGATTGCGAACTGCCAACGATAGTATGCCACTGACCAGTGCCTTACTTGTAACGTACTAATGTGCAATGAATATGAGTCTTTCGACAACACATCTAACATAAGCCTTACCGTCAAGAAGGTGAACTCGCGTTCTTGGCACACTGTAGACAAGGGCAAAGAGATAAAAATGGATCTAAATCCGAATAAAATCAGCACACGTTTCCGTAAATGAAAGGGTGAGCATAAGCAAATGAATCGAAGGAAACTGGTCAACTCAGAGATCACCTGTCATTGAGTATTCCGTAAAAGGAGGCCTCGGCTGCGGAAAAGCTAAATTGTGAGAAAGGAGATCCTGTCAGCTTTTCCATTATTTATTGCATTCCGCCCAAAATCAGCACACGTTTCGTAAATGAAAGAGTCAACACAAGCAAATGAATCAAAGGGAACTGGTCAACTCACCTGTCATTGAGTAATATTCCGCGAAAGGAGGTCTCAGCAGCGCCGAAACGAAATAAGCCAGGCCAGGAGACGAAATATCCGAAACAGGTCATGTAAGAAGCAGTTCCAAAGAAGGAAGTTCCTCGTGCATGCACATCCGAAAAGGCAACAACAAAAAGTCTACAATGCACACGCATGCGGCCAGCCGGCCGCGCGATGGTACTCGTAGGAGAGCCATGGACCAGGTACCGAGCATCTTACGTAGAAACTTACGTAGCTACGTAGACAACGTGTCTGAATAGCGGTGTCGTTAGGTAGCGCCATGTGAACACAATAATAGAAAAGCTGACAGGATCGCTTTTCTAAATAAGCCTTACCGTCAAGAAGGTGAACTCGCGTTCTTCGCACACTGTAGGCAAGGGCAAAGAGATAAAAATGGATCTAAATCCGAATAAAATCAGCACACGTTTCCGTAAATGAAAGGGTGAGCATAAGCAAATTATCCAAATAAAAACCACTCTGTGAGCGGTTCTGAAAAACCTTTACTGGTACTGCCCCGTCGTAAAAGTAAGAAATTAGAACTGGCCCATTGTCCCCCCAAATGCGAACTGATCCACCTAAATCGCGAATGACGGGACCCGAACGCACCAGTAGCACGAGGTCGGGAGGGCACAGGACAGCAATTCTCATAGGGTAACACCACCTACCGCTAGTACAGACGGTCAGTACATGGCCTATAGTCCGGACCAACGTCCCCATCTGCATTCACAGGTAGGAACCTCGTGCTACTGGTGCGTTCGGGTCCCGTCATTCGCGATTTAGGTGGATCAGTTCGCATTTGGGGGGACAATGGGCCAGTTCTAATTTCTTACTTTTACGACGGGGCAGTACCAGTAAAGGTTTTTCAGAACCGCTCACAGAGTGGTTTTTATTTGGATAATTTCAGTTCTTTTTCCGTTCCCTCCCCACCCCAACCCCGAAGGTAAACACGATGACCACGCGCGCGATGTACTGTATGTAGCCATGAGATTGCAATAACACACTGATACATACCAGCCCTCCCCGCCTCGCTACCCCGCACACAGATACACAAACATGCGTATGCACACGGCACACACACGTGGCCACGCACATGCACACGACACAAACTAAGTTCTTCATATATAATGCCATGCAAAGCAGTGGCCACCGTACTTGAGGAAGTCAGTTGTGAAACAAAAATAATGCAACTACAGCATGTAGACAAGCTGACGGCCAAAGCACAACATAGCAAACATGACATTTGCCCAAGGATTGCAGTTTGCAGACCACGCCATGGAAGCAGCGAATACAGAATGTAATATCATACAAAGTGTCAAGCAAGGAAGTGGCCATCATACACCAGAAACTTGCAGAAAGTCACACATCCAACAGATAGAGAAGTGAACAGCAATCTGATACAGCCCACACAGGACAAAGCTGACCTGATACTCGTCCCAGGATCGCAAGTGGCAAATCCTTTTCAATGCATAACATGCAGGTTTACGTTAGACGCATGGACACCATCTGACCGTGTCGCCAGCATACAATGTCATCACATGTTTACCCCACAAGTTACACACATGTACAGTAGAAGCACAATGAAAGCAATGGAAAAGTACGATGTGGTTGCTGAAGCATCTTCACACTTCAAATTCAGACTTCAATGTGGTCGTCACGGGATGATATACCTGCAAGATACAAGTGATGAAGAAAGAAAGCAGAAGGTCGTGAGGTAGGCTATGAGTAGCCCTTTCCCAAAGATGCCATAGTTTTTCGCAACTTATGCAGAATTGTCATAATCGAGCATTTCCCAAACTGAGAAGTGCAATGAAATCCACTTGCATGCACAGGAGCAATTTTGCAATATTATGATGCGCAATTCGACACGATCTGCGATGCTGTGTGCGATGTGCCCTGCTGTCATGATGGTGACAGTCACCGCGGTATGTTTTGTCAACGTCGCCCATGCACTCTTCTGTCAAGTCCAAAGTGCTCACATACTTGGCAATGTCTTTGCTGTGATTAACTTTTATCCTAGTTATGTCACGGGTAACTTTAATGAAGTACCCACAGGCCGTGTCGATCCGCACATCGTCCACTCTCTCATGTACTTGGCCTGCTTTGTCTGTGTATCCATTTCATGTGCGATCCACAAAATCGACTAGACAGTGGGTGCAATACGCTGTCTATCTGAAGACGTTCTTCTGGCGACATCTCGCCATGTACTTGGCCTGCTTTGTCTGTGTATCCATTTTCATGTGCGATCAACAAAATCTCAATGCACTACAGACTAGACAGTGGGTGCAATACGCTCTCTATCTGAAGACGTGAACCATTATTTTTTTTGGAAAAGTTATACGTACACCTGAAACGTAATGAAGTACAGGAATAGAGAGAGTGACTACAATACGCTCTCGACCTGATATAGTGATAACGTGTTAGAAGGTATAAACAGGTCTACAGTCCCACCGTACCCTTCCGACACGACTGTAGACCATTAATTTTTTTTGACCTGATAACGTGTTAGTAGAAGGTAACTGGCAACATATCAATGGGTTGCCTTACCGTGGTCTAGAGGAGACGTCTTCGCAGCAATATTTTCCCTCCTGCGCATTCAGTCGCCGACACGACAGCGTTTACTGGGCCGTTCCAGTTGCGGAAGACATTCGATTCATCGGGCCAATTCAGCAACAGGGCTGTGGACACACAGGGGGCAGAGGAGAGACATTGTTAGTGGACAAGAAATATGCAGCGGCAAGTGGCGAGTGCCGCATGGATGTCAAGTTGTCATTCACAATTCAGCTATTACTTACGGTCCAGCTAGTCCTGCCATTGCTCGCTCGTCCTGGTTCCTCCTCGTTCGTCTTCCTGCACGTCTGCACTTCTCCTTCCCCACCGTTGGCTTTGCGGTATGGGGGTGCCGGAAGGAATTCCCACCATGTATCCATGTACATGAAGTCCCACCATGTCTCCACGGCCACGTCAGCAGTTTGTATAGTACCGGAAGGAGTTCCCACGATGTCTCGAAAGGCCTAGAGCGGACGTCTTTGCAGCAATTATTTTCGCCCTGCGCATTCAGTCCGCCGACGATGTCTCCAAAGGCCTAGAGGGGACGTCTTTGCAGCAATTCTTTTCGCCCTGCACATTCACTCCGCCGACACGACAGCGTTTACGGGGCCGTTCTAGGTGCAAAAGGTCCACGTCAGCAGTTCTCAACTATTTCGCGTACGGGATAGTCGTCGTTCCAGGTGCGAAAGGTATCCATCAATGGCACTTTGCAGTATGGGGTACGGAAAAGGGGCCTCCTCGTTCGACTTCGTCGACTTCTGTAGTTCTCCTTCCCGTCAGGGGTACCGAAAGGGGCCTCCTCGCAGTTGTCCTTGCCGTCAGGTCCACGTCATGCAGTTCTCAACTATTTCGCGTACGGGATAGTCGTCTTTGTCGTACGCGACATCGGCGTTTACCGAGTGGCATTGGCACAAAGCAGACCGTTGACGGGGTCACGTGTCAAAAAAGTATCAACAAAGTGTCGACTACGTGTCGACCACGTGTATAGCGGTACACTCAGCGGTACACTAATTCTCGTGCCATTCTCGTGTCACAAAACTGGAACATCGAGTACCAGTATGGAAAGGCTTCAGACAGGAAGCCTTTCCAATGAATCGAAGGAAACTGGTCAACTCAGAGATCACCTGTCATTGAGTATTCCGTAAAAGGAGGCCTCGGCAGCGGAAAAGCTAAATTTAGAAAGGAGATCCTGTCAGCTTTTCCATTATTTATTTCATTCCGCCCAAAATCAGCACACTTTTCGTAAATGAAAGAGTCAACACAAGCAAATGAATCAAAGTGAACTGGTCAACTCACCTGTCATTGAGTAATATTCCGCGAAAGGAGGTCTCAGCAGCGCCGAAACGAAATAAGCCAGGCCAGGAGACGAAATATCCGAAACAGCTCATGCAAGAAGCAGTTCCAAAGAAGGAAGTTCGTCGTGCATGCACATCCGAAAAGGCAACAACAAAAAGTCTGCAATGCACACGCATGCGGCCAGCCGGCCGCGCGATGGTAGGGGCCATGGAGTAGCTCCCTGGTCCAGGACCAGGTACCGAGCATCTTACGTAGAAACTTACGTAGCTACGTAGACAACGTGTCTGAATAGCGGTGTCGTTAGGTAGCGCCATGTGAACACAATAATAGAAAAGCTGACAGGATCGCTTTTCTAAATGGGCGATGATATGGCCATACTGCCAATTATTCGCTATGCCAAGAATAAGGCAAGATGCCATGCCATGGCCGGGCCCATCCTTGAAACTAATCTGTAATCAATGGCCTCGATCGGTGAGAATAGCAGCTGTGTCAAACGGCCCGTACCGTCGGGCTTGGTTTCTTGCTTGCCATCTTGGAAAATTTTGATAGAATCGTTGGGTATATCTATGGAAACCCGTTCCTCTAATAGAAATAGTATTAGTAATACCAAGAGTACATAAACCTTTTATGTACTCTTGGTATTACAGAATAAGTAGGATCCTCATCCAAAGCTGACCCACCAAAAGTTGACTCAGGAACCGATCCAAATCAGTCCTCGAAGTGATATGCGTCAAGATCAGGTTTGAGAGTCTCCCACATTCTATCCTTTACTATACCCTTTAAAATGACTCATTATCACACTGACATATTTCTACAGTAGTACATGTATTGATCGAGGGCGGGGAGTCGATCGAGTTGTCCCGAAGGGACTTCGAGATTGACGGTACTGTACCACCGAAGCGTGGTCCAGTACCCCCTCGGTCTATACTACTCTCGTGACAGTACAAGTCCAAGCGAGACTTGTGCAGGTGCGGCTACGTGCCTCAGAATTGGCACGAAGGCAGACAAGGCGACACAGAAGTGAATTGGCAGAAGAATGAACGTATCTGAATACAAGAAGATTTGCGCTGTAGTCTGCATCTGCAACATAGATCTACGCGTAGCGAAGTAAAGACAAAAGAAGAAGGAAGACTCAGGTGACAAGTGCTCGACGTACATCTACTACTGCCCGGAGGGGGGAGTACTGGAAAGCGAAAAAATAAAATAAGCACACAAGCCAAGCTACTACTCCACTACTGCACTAGTCACCAGGTCACTGTGGAGTAGCCTTTCAAGTTTCAGGTGATCTACGGATATTTCCCCTAGTTTGAGGGGATTACCGGTATGGCTCATACCGGTAATCCCGCTGCGCGCCTTGGGGATTTGAAAAATAATCCCCTCGGAACCGTGCAATATCCTATACTAGTATAGGCCACTTCCCTTCAACTGACAGTGACACGCCTCGTGCAGCAGGTACTAGGTGTGGACAGTGGAGCATAGGGATAACAGAGCCCTTGCTTCTTTGCCTTGGCCAATGCATTCGACACCGTCTGCCCCCCCCCCCCCCCCCCCGCACCAGTCCCGACTCCCGATGTACCTTCGACGTTCCTTCCCGTACTATTTCCTTGTGGAACAGCCTCCCTGAGAACGTCTTTCCCCGTCCGGCCAATCACTCCCCACTCACAGTTTTAAAAAAAAGGGCATCAAAAAACACATATCAGAGCAGCCATGGTCTTGGGACGTGCTTTGAAGCTCATCATGTTGATCGTCACACTGTTCTTTAATTCTTTGTTGCCATCTTCCATAGGTCCGTCTAATAGTAGTAATAGGTTTTTCATTTGACCCGACGAGACCACACGACGCTTGCAGACCACAGCACGAACAGTTCACCAGCCACACTCCACGACAGCAAGTAGTATTACTCCTGGGAACGCCACCACCCTCTAGGATCAGAGGCGCAGATGCATCGCCTAAACGGTGGGAGGTGAGTAGATCAGACCCACCACCAACGTGACCAAGTGGTCAAAGACCGAAATCCCATTACATTAGCTGCATCCATGTTACCCTCGTGCCAGGCCACGAGTTCCCAAATAACTGTGGGTCGCAGCACGGCTGGAAAAATTCCTTTCGCTTCCAAGCAGGACTTGAACCTGGTACAGTACCCTTTGTTTCTCAATCATGGTCTTAGAGCATCCCACTATGCCTGCCTGTTACCTTATTGTAATTATTATTCATGTATTGTGCCTTTGATTTCTTCCGTTTTTGTCTTTTGGTGCGTTACCGGCATGGCGATACAGAGACCTATTGGTCAGTGGAGCGCTGGTAGCCTCACCAGCACTGCTACTATCTGTGACTGTGGTGACCACCATTCAATGTCTTGTCCTCCCCAAACCGTACCCCAACTCTCTCTCTCTCTCTCTCTCTCTCTCTCTCTCTCTCTCTCTCTCTCTCTCTCTCTCTCTCTCTCTCTCTCTCTCTCTCTCTCTCTCTCTCTCTCTCT